>NW_012192652.1:0-4653 GCF_000956335.1 Plasmodium fragile | reverse complement strand
GCACGGTCCGCGTGCGGCCGCGCATTTGTATTCTTACGAATCGCATGCTTTCTGCCCTTACCTGCTCCTGGTAGTGCTGGCGATGACTTGGATTTTTCTATTACGTCGTCCTTCATCTTGTCGAATACGTCCTTCACCACTGTCACTATTTCTTTCGCAATGCCAGCACTGCCGGTGACACCTGCCCCTTGACCCACTTTCGCTCCTGTTGCTAATTCATCGTTGTTTGACTTGTTGCGTCTACAGTTCTCATTGCCATGCAGTTGCCTCAGTTTGGTCCATAAGTCCGTATTGTGCGATAACCACGCATCCACTGCTGTTCTAATTTGTCCGCTACCTATTGTTAATCCCTTCCAACCGCCTTTCTCGCATCTTGCGCTTGCAAGTGCGCCCGCACCTGCTGTGTCCCGGAACCCGGCATCTACCCTCTTCATTGTCCTCCACGCATAATTTATGCCGTTCGACGTAGCCGCACACGTGGTAGATCTTAAGATACTCGCAAATACATGCATCACCGTGCACCCTAAAATTTGTCTCATGTCCTTATCAGTTTCATTCCTCGTTTGTCCAAGTTGCCCTGCGTCGCGTACTGTACTCATGAACGTTAATGCAGCGGACATGATCCTGCACGTTACTCTGTCTTGCTCCGTAAAATCTTTTAAGTAAGCCTTACTGTCGTCCCTATGATCCCAAAAGACATTATCACAGTTCGCACCCAGTACGTCTATTAGACCCCTAGCTGCCTTATCTTCCATATGCTGTACAAATTCCTCCAATAGTCCCTTAATAATTTCCCATAGCCCCGCCTACAGTGAATATATGGAACAACCTCAACGAGTATATATAAACGGTAAACTTCGGGTGCGCCATCTACCCCATGTGTCCCCGTTGACAGAAGAATGTGCGTGATGCAACTCCTGCGCTCCCTCTACTCCTACTCCTTCACACTTACGTTAAACTTCTCCGTCGTGAACCTCCCTTTCTGCCTGGCCCATGTGGCCAATACATGTGCAATAAATGCCTCCACAGTCGTATAGTTCGGACTGTGTGAACTCATCTTGCATGTGTCAGCGCCAGAAAAATCCCATAACAAGTTATTAAGGTTTTCATGCGTCCACTCAATACTTCAGAAATCCTGAACTTCCTATTCCGATGGTGCCTTCCGTGGCCACGTGCTACTTGTGCCTGTCTGTCGCACTGAATAATGTGTTCTATGTGCGTAACATCAGGTAGGAGCTACTAGAACAGTTGTATAATATATGGTTATAATACACAAGGAAAAGGAAGACCCTGCTGTTGTTGCCCTTAATACATATTAATCTTTAACAAAATGTTGCCTATATAAATTCCCATTCTACATTAGGTAATATCTAACATTCTAGAGGAACAAAATAGACGGAAAATAAGACATATGTAAGAAGAATAAAAAGCAAAGAGAAACGAATAAAAATAAAAAAAATAAAAAAAGAAAAACAAATGAAAAATAGGAAAAACACTACTCACCTTCATGAATACGCCAGTCTACACCGGTCTTCTCGAAACGCCTGCACACACACTGTCTCTGTGTGCGTACACCTACAAACCGCAGTAATAACAAAAACATCAAGACTTCTGGCGTCGTTGCTGCCGGCGTGGTCGCCGTCCCTCCCGCGGCTACGGCGTCTAATCGTGCGTACCCGGCCACGTTTGCTCGGAGAGACAATGTCTCCCTCCTTTCTTACACTCGGCTACTTCGTCGAATCCTGCTTACTCGGACCGGCCGCTTTGGTCGACGCGGTTGCTCGGAGAGACAATGTGTACCTTCTTACACTCGGCTACGATGCGGTTTACGCGGCCGCGTGTGCTCGGAGAGACAAGCGCTCCGTATACTCGAATGCTTATTCGCATTCTATATTTGTTCTGCACTATACCCGTAGAATGCACGTGCGCATCTGTTAATAATTAACTTCACATAAAGCAGAATACTACCCCGTCATATTATTCATGTAAAGCTACATTTTTTATGCATTTGACGTGTACCACCGTGTGCCCATGGTCATGTTAAAAGAAGTGGACTACACAGAAAAAGAACAAAACAAAGCACAAGTAAGCAGAAGAGAGCAGAAGAGAGCAGAAGAGAGCAGAGAAAAAAAAAGAACGTATGGAATAGTACAAACAAGAAATATATGATGTATATCACATAATGAAGTAAAAGTGGTCTACGGGCAGCATGCGTTATGTCGCATGCATATGCCCCGTCAACCTAATGTCACAGGTGATCCAATAGTTCATCTACATATAACTCCTTCTCCTGCAGGCGGCTTTCTAGCTCGCACTGTTCTATGACGAATGCGAGGATTAGCATCCACAATTTGGCTATTAGTTGTGTCTGCTTGTAGGAATCCTCATGCAGTGGTTGCGGCTGCGGCAAATCTCTCACTCTTAGTGTGTCTTCTGTTCCCATTACTTTGTCTACTGGAGGTACTGCGCCTTTGTCCGGTACTGTCTCCTGGTCGATATTTTCTAACAAATGCCTGAACCAATCGTTTTCGATATACTTTGCCATGTCGTGATGTTGCTTCACGACCCACTTTTTCCAGGCATCTTTCTTCATTTCCACACATCCAATACTTCTTTGTTCACTGAGTTCACGATGCACGTTGTCCTCGTTTGCCGCCATGTGCTCACGCAGGTATTGTTTCCATGCCGACTTTAGTTGCAAAAGCCACGGTTGCGTCGTGCACGCCCGCAGAATATGTTTGTGGCGGTCAATCCAGTTAATCCATTGGGTGCACGCCGACGTCGCCTCCCTGTGGTTGGAATGAGCACGACGCTTTTGTGCATCTAACTGTATGGTGTCCATACAACTCCATGGATCGCAGTCATGAGGTGGACCAAGGGCCTTGGCTAACTGTATGGTGTCCATACAACTCCATGGATCGGGGTCATGTGGTGGACAAGGGTGCGTTGGTAACTGTATGGTTTCCATACAACGCCATGGATCGGGGTCATCGGCGTCAGAAGCAGAAGGGTCCGTTGCTAACTCTATGGCTTCCATACAACTCCATGGATCGGGGTCATGTGGTGGACATGGATCCGTTACAGCGGTGTCAGTGGGTGGATCCACGGTGGAGGAAACATTGTTTCCTAATAAATCCTGGTTTGTGGTAGGAGCATCCGGGAAACTACTATACCCCTTTGCGTCCTGCTGCAAGTCGCGCGCAAACTCCTCCACAAGTATCTGCAAATAGTGGTCTTTGACGCTTTCCCACTCGGTTGCTTCACATTCGTGGAGCACTTCTAGATCTAGCTCGATGATGGTGCGTTTATGCACGCGTGGTGGGCGTCCTGTACCGGATGTTGACGCAGGGTGCGTATCCTTAATCATTTTGTACCCGTAATCGGGTGGTGGCACGCGTCGTTGTAGATGTTGCAATATTTCTTCGTCGAGTGGCGGTGACGGCACGTCACGAACGGTTCGATACGTTCGTCGTCGTGTTTGTCCGAGGTACGCAAAGTACTAAGCAAAAAAAAAGAAGAAGGACGATGTAGAATAGTGCATTTGTGTTAGAATGATCGTACAACAGACCCCGTTAGGAACACATTTGTCTATGGTACATATTGCGGATACGCATATGCGGTATTCCGTATATACTTACCTTCCAAAGGGAATAACCAAGAAGGGCGACGGTGACGGCGGACAGGAAGAAGAGTACGGGAGTAGTGGCGGTAAGGATATCGCCGGTTAGGTCAGGGACATCAGGGCTAGGGGACGTGGGTGTGTTCTGTGGCGTATGTGGATCCTGTGGGGTACCTGGTCCATATGATCCTCCTACATTGCTTTTTCCTTCGGGCAGTTCTATGCCCAGTTCGAGGCCGCCAGTGCCACTTACGCCCGCGGCTCCACCTCGTTCAGCTTGCCCACTTGGTCCTGTAGGAGCACCTGCAGCACCAGTTCTAGTGCTGGCTGCACGTCGGCCCCCACCGATTATTGCATGACACTGTTCACTGTCGTCGTCTTTCTTTTTCCCATCGACCATGCAGTAATCGGCACTACCGAAAGGATCCGTATTATTATCACCATTCGCTGCGGAAACAATATCTGTGCCCTTTGTGGCGCGATCGTCATCGTGCGGTTTAGGTGCCGTAGTATCTGGCGCCACCGGAACAGTCTGCGCAGTACCAGGGTCTCCCTTGGCACCATCACCAGATGTTCCCGTAGTTGCTCCTGTTCCTGCTGTCTCTGTTCCTGTTGATGGTGTTGGTGTCGGCTGTGTGTGGATTGGAGTGGACGCGTGCGCACCTCCGTCTTTGTCCGTTGTTTCTGCTATTGTGGACCCTGCTCGCGCTGGCTCCGATGCGTCCTTACTTCTTTTAACATGTTCACCTATAAGTTCAAGCGGAAAGAAGGACGAAAAGAATATGCATGAAACTGAAATTTTACGAGTTGGTTGGGCCCATGGTTCACGGTGGTTGATCATGCTGCGTTGACCACGGTCCGTCGCTGGATGGTTGTGCACACCGTCGGCTACACGTGGATCGAGCACGGTCCGTTGACCACACGGTAGGCCACACGGTTGGTGCGTGCGGTCGTTTCACGGGTGACCGCCGCTCGGGTGACGAGGCAGGGATGGGGCAGGAGGACTGCCGGGGCAGGAGGACTGCCGGGGCAGG
>NW_012192651.1:75126-110782 GCF_000956335.1 Plasmodium fragile | reverse complement strand
AGGAGACGTACCATGACATTCCCTCTCAAATTAAGTAAGCACGTGTGTGCTAATAGATGTGCGTGGAAAAACTTACGTATTCACAAAAGTTGTATATGTAGAACTTTAAAAAAAAAAAAATAAATAAAGTCTTGTACTGCATTGTCTGCGTACATGGCGAGGCTCATAAGCGTGCCCTGTGTGCGCCATCCGCAGAGTGAAGTGCAGGGCGGTTGCTACTAAAACATCGTTTCACCAAAGATGCGTTTGTAGGGTATGTTCCACAAATTGATTGGGGCCTACTTCTGTTTGCGCTTCTGCTGGTTCTTCAAATCCTTGCGATCCAAAATTTTCACAAAAAACTTCTTCTTCTTAGTGACAGCTAATTTTCCTAGATCTTTCATGTTGTCGATTTTTAAGGATTTTATTTTTTTCCTGACATCATGTGGTAATGAGTGTTCTAACAGTTTGAGTTGCATGAAGTTTTTTACCTTATTGTCTTCTTCCTTTTTCCTGTTCTCATTCTTTTTTGTTTTTTCGTTTATTTTTTCCTCCAGCTGCTTTAGCTTTTTAAAGGACTCCAGACTCAAGTCTTCATCGTTTATCATCCTGCCTCTGGTTCGTTAGATGATGCCTTGTTAACCAGTGTGGCGGTCGTAATGTTGCGCCTATTTTGAGTGACTTCTCAAGGATGGAACAAAAATTTCCTAGAGTTTGGGGCTTATTTATATATGAATGGTGAGAAGGACACAGTTTGTGCAGCGTAAAGTATATATATGGATATAAAATTTTGCTAATCTGTTGCTTATTTTTCACTGGGGACATATGCTGTGAATTGAAAACGCTCACATGAGAGTGGCACTTTCGAGCAGATGTGCCCACTGTGCAGGACAGTACCGTTTTCTAAATCCACACGTGGAATTTCAAAAATGTGGAGTAGCAGGAGTGGCACGGTAAAGTTACTTGAAAAGCATTACTGCCTTTTTCTTTTCTCCTTTTTATTCATA
The DNA here is from genome assembly GCF_000956335.1 of Plasmodium fragile. NCBI lineage: Eukaryota > Apicomplexa > Aconoidasida > Haemosporida > Plasmodiidae > Plasmodium > Plasmodium fragile. The sequence continues at coordinate 109,796 of NW_012192651.1, read as the reverse complement.
TATTGCGCAGGTAATTTCTACCGTTTATACATTTACTAATTTATTTTTCTGCAACTTTTTGGATTGCTTAAATATCTGTAGGTTGTTATTTTTGCTACGGACGAACTCCCATTTGGTTCATTGTCACGCTTATTTTTATTGCGCTGCCAAGTGGGAGGGCAGCTTTTGAGAGAACAGGATAGCGTACGCTGAACAGAGAAAAAGGGAAAGGTACGCCATCTAAAGCCTTTATTTTTTATGTTTTTTTTTGTTTACATTTTAAGAAGCGCCAAAATTGCGCCGCAATTTATATGTTGTATTTTTAAAAATAAAAAAAAAAAAATGTTGAAAAAAAAAAAGAAAAATTCGAACAGGGGGAAATTGTTACCGGACACGGCATATATTTTTTTACGCAAAAAAAAAAAAAAAAAATATGTTGACAAAAAAATAATATCAAGCAAATGAATGAATATCGTTACAAACTGTAATAAAAGCAAAAGCTGCTCTATTGATAAATAATCCCCCTTCACTTTACAAACAAAAAGAAGGACGACAAAACGACAGCTATTATGTGGACGGTACGCGCTAATTTTTGGAGGCCAATATATGATCTTTCAAATTTGACAGACCATTTGCACACATATATATACGTGTTGTTCAGTGGTCAGAGGATGCGCATGAATATCTGTACCATTTCATAAAGGTGCAAAATTTACGCTTCTCCTTCGTGGACCCATCAATCAGCATTCACAGCCGTGGATGTGCGCAAAATTTTTATGTCAAAAATGGGTTTATTTGTCGCCGTTGTCTTCACGGCGGCCATATTTTCAATGCAAGTCATATTTTTGCTGACCCTGGCAAAAATGGTGTGTTTTCCATCCAAATGTGGTAAAGGGGCTAGGGTTATAAAAAACTGTGAGGAGTTTGTATTAGGGCCATTATTGGACATGCTTAATATTCCAGCCCCAGTATGCTTTAATTCTTTATTTATTTCATCTTCGAAATATTCTCCATAAATGCTTTTACCCCCTTTCCCTGTGCCCGTGGGGTCACCACCTTGGATGATGTAGTTGGGTATAACTCTGTGAAATAGGGTGTTGTCATAATAACCCATTTCACATAATGAATAAAAATTGAAACATGTTTTGGGGCTATGGTACCAGTACAATTCTATTTCGAACTCCCCTAAATTTGTGTATATTGTTATGTGTCCTCTTTCTTCTTTTCCTTTTAATTTATAATAGGATATTTTTTCTTCAAATGATTTTTTTTTTTCGGACACGGCGTTGATTATTTCTGTTTCTTCATTTTGTTCGTCGTCACTGTAGCCTTTACACAGAGTGAACATTTTAGGAGCTGCACGATGGGGTGTCTCTTATAGTTTTTTGGGGTGTGTTTTAGGTTTAATAATATGAAGTTAGGCTGCTGATAATTCTATTGTCTCTTTGATACGTTAATGGACGTTCTTTTGTTGTGACACTGTTCCTGTTGTGGTTCCTTTGCGCGTGCGACGAGTAGGGCGGTCATGCACAAACGTTTTGTAAGCTTATGCGCGTGTGTACGTACACAGGTAGGTATATACGTGTATTGTGCGCCTGTAATGGTTACTAATAGGAGTTCTTGCGGAGCTGTTGGTACGATGCAAATGCGGAACTTTTTAGAGCGGGGGTCCAAGCTATCAACTTACTTGTGCTTTTCTTTTGCAATGGCGAGGCGGTTTTACAGTAAAAGCGAAAGGAATCGCTCACAAAATGGCTAGTCTCCTTTTTGTGTACTTCTTTAAGCGAGCACCTCTTAACGCTTCAAAGGACGTATCATTTTTGATACGGTAAGTATAGAAGCACTTGTATTTTGATTTTCCTCTTTTGCAATTAATTTTACGCCATGCGAGAGGGGCCTACGCGCTAGATGAAACGTATTATCGTTGGGGCTTTTACTCATCTCCCATTTTTTGGTAGATCATTTTTGTGTTCATTCTTTCTGTGGTGACAATTTTATTTTGCTCTTTTACGCGCCATGTGACGGGTGCTCAGAACAATGTGGCCAAAAAAAAAAAAAAAAAAAAAAAAAAAAAAAAAAACTAAAAGTAAAAAAAAAAAAAAAAAAAAAAAAAAAAAAAAAAAAAATTTATTGTGTGATCAACCGTCGGGTAGGCACACCTGTGTACCACACGTTGGCAGTTTATGGGGATTATTTGTATTTATTGCATTTTGGGGGGAGACTGCTCTATACCATTTGCGTAAATGCTACATTTAACGTGACACGTTGTTCACCCTGCATAGTCCACTATAGGAACTGTTTGAAACGGCCTTGCCGATTTTGCAAATTGTTTTCTTAAATAGTTTAATAAGGAGGTAAGGGAAACTAACTGGTGGGCGGCATCAAGTGCAAACTGAGAAAAGTGTGTCTCCTCAGGATGTTGCCACAGGCCACTTATAAAGTTTGGCATGAAATAGCCCCGAACGGGAGTAAGACCACGAACGGAGTGTACATATTAAAAAAAAAAAATATGTATATAGAAAAAAAGAGACACAAAATGGGGGATGCCACATAACTACAGAATGGCGCGCGTATTTTTTTTTTTTAATCCTTCTGTAGCAGTGTATCCGCAGCAATATGCCACTTTACTTTTTGAAGGTTGCACAAAGTTTTCTTCTCAGCTACATTGTGCAAGCGACACGAACGTGTGGCGATGGTGCCGGCAGGTAGGAAAGAAATGTTCCCCCGCGTTTATGTTGATGGTGTCCTTTTGTGGAGAGACAACCTTTCGCTCGACATGCTTCGAAGTAGGCATGGTTGAGTGCACTTTACACCATCACGGCTAAGCTTGACACATGATGTCACTTTTTATAATAATAAAATCATCAAACATTCTGTCCTGGGAAAATACAAAGTCATCAACTTTGGGATAAATGTCCATAGAGGTGCTTGAAAATTGGTCAACAGTGTCATTATTTTTTTCACGTGAAAGGGACAACTTGGTCTTAGGGATAACGTAATAAGCAATTTTGTTTAAGAATAATTTATTGTACAGTTTGGTAACATTTTTATAATTAATATTGTTATTTTCAACCTCTTCATTTGGGTCCTTTAATAAAATTAAGCCAATGAGTTCTTTTTTTTTTTCTACTTTTTGCAACTTGTCCTTATCTTTGCCAAAGTGATTTTTGTACTCGTAGGCAATTTCTGCTCTGTTTATAAGGGTTAAAATTTTTAATAAATTTTTGCCCGCTAAATTAAGCAAAAACTCAGTTAAAAAAGTTAATCTGTCTTTGTTGCTTAGTACATGTAATCTTTTAATTAGACCAATGCCATGAAGGTCTTTTTTTAAAATGATGCCACATTTTGTGTACACAATAATATTTTCTTCAAGATTAATAACTGTTGTTTTGTTTATGCGATTTGCTAATTCGAAAGCGCTGAGGACAGATTGCATGAAGCTGACTCTTCCTGTATATGTGTGTCCAAGAACCCCATAGGTAATTTTCCTATTCGTGTTAAACAAGTTTTTCACAAGTGACTTTACAAATATTTTGTAGTTGGTACTGTCGCTGGGGATATTATTTGAACGCCCTGGTGCCAATTGGGGGGCTGCATTATTTCCTTCTACGACTAAATAGCTCATATTTTGCTTCTCATAACATATAAAGGGTATTGTTAAAAAAGAGGTGCGAAAGAAATGTAGCCATTGTTGGATTAGAGTCACGTCTACCAAATCGCATTTATTTAAAATTAAAATGACTTGCTTTTTGCACTGCTTAATGAAGTCTATTATATCTTCCTCTAAATACATTAATGGGTTCCTAACATCTATGATGTAAAAAAGGGCATCACAATTTCGTATGATTTCTAGTAGGTTATCCAGGTGTAAGTACTTTTCGTTTAGTGAGGGATACTTTTCTTCCTTTGCCTTTTCAAATAAGTGCATTTTTGTCGCGAATTTTAGATCGAGATAGTTGTAAAAGGGTAGGGAACATGCGTTAGCTTCGTCTACAGGTGCGCTTCCACATGTTGTGCTACCATCCAAGGTGCCATCATTTAGAAGTGCGCCGCGAGGAACATGGTTTAGTTTCTCCTGCGGGACCCCCTCCGAGGACATGTCCAACTGAAACATCATATTCTGCAACGTGCAATCATCGTGTTGCTCCAAGTTAAATTCCTTGCATGTGTCTTCATCATCGTTATTTTTGTTTTTTTTCTTCGAAGAAATTATCTTTATATTACTTAATATGTCTTTTTTAAAAATACATTCTGGTATTTTCATAGATTTTTTCGTACTCCTTCTATTATGTATTTTTGTTTTTTTAATGATTTTTTTTAATTTCTTCTTGTGTGCCGCTACTTTCTTTGTGATGGCATATTTCTGTTTAAGGGGTTGCCTCTTACTTATTTTTCCTAGCTTCACCATTTTGTTCTGTTATGCCTTTTATGCGCACGGAATTGTTAGACTGTCCTTCGTCGAAGGATACAATTATCGACACGGAGGAAAAGATGGGTCGCTCATCAGACAACATGAAACGTCGCCCCTTCACATAAGCGGTTAGAGGAATAAAAAAGGGGGGTGGGGTGTACCTTTCGTGAACGCTATGATAGAGAGATGGGTGGGTTCACACGGCTGAAACAGTAGGCTGGCAAAATGGCGTCCACTTATTCATTAGCACAAGAGCATATTAGTACGCATATACAAACCCCATGACAGCACACGTGTTATGTTCACGGTCGCGATGATACGCAGTTACATATAAAAAATAGAATGCATAGTAGAGACTTCAAAAAATGGGCACTTGTAAGTGTTGCCTCCTACGTTTACCTAAAGTGGACATGCCCTTTATATGCCACTCCACAATGTAGGATAAGTATACAATGCAATAACTTATAAATTTCGTTCGTTGTTGCTGTTCAAAACAACGTAAGAGCAAAACCTTCAAGTGGAACGAAAAAAAGAAAAAAAAAAAACAAGAATTTCCCCGCGTCGCATAAGGAAATATGGTACTATAACATATGTATTTTTATCTATTCAAATCGGTAAGATAAAGCAGTCATATCGCTTTTATAAAAATAGATGAGTTTGCAATTTTTAAAAGCAAATGCTTTGTAAACATACTGTTATTGTAAAGGGAACAAAAAAAAATGGCAGCTTTCTTTGCAGGTAAAAAACGGGCGAAAGCAAAAGAGTACGAGATTTTTTTTTTTTTTTTTTTTTGGGTGTCGTTTCGTAAAACCTATGCAAATTTTATACAGGGTTTTAGCTCGATGTCGCCACATGTTTTTTAGTACATTTTAAAATTGCGTCATGCGGAAAAAAGCACATACAAAAATTGTTGAACAACCGTAAAGAAAAAAAATGAATTCGATCAAAAGGACAAAATGATGAGAAATGGAGTCATTTTTTGTTGAAAAATTTGGAAAAAATTTGCTTTGCCATTTTTGGAAGTATTATCCATTTTTTAAAATAAAAAACGGGCATATAGAAGATAACTCAACTGGTCCAATTGACAAAGGTGGCAACTTGTTTTTCCATTCACATATAAATGGTAGCGTATGCGAACCGTGTTGCGTTATCCTTTTTGCGGCTTAAGCAGCGGCGAGGCAGAAGGCAAATTTCCCCCCTTTTTCTGTTTTTTTTTTTTTTTTTTTTTTTTTTTTTTCATGTAGAATGGGCAGAAATAAGCAATTAATTTTCATTTAGGGGTTCCCTTTCCATCAATGTTGATGATACGATTGTTTACTTTGACCTTCCCAATTGAGCAAGTTGATAAGGTAAAAGTGGTTGGCACAATGGAGGGGAAAGACAAGAAAAATGAAACCCAAAATTGAGCGAACTTTTTTCCGCCTCTTTTTATCCGTGTCCGATTTTAACCAATTCACGCCTTAATGGGAAAAGAACTGCAGGGAGGTCAAATGCCCCCTTCTGAACACGTTTCCATTTTTATGTTTACCCAAGCGAACGCCACAACGGTGGTCGTTCCTATTTAGTTGTAATAGTTTCATCATTCATATGTGTAAATCGGACAGTATTTTATCATGTACGCTCAATATGTTACAAATAAATCGATTTGATGGACGCCGAAAGTGCTCTCTTTTACATAAATAATTGTGCAGTTGGACAATGGCACATGTCTGTTCCCGTTCACCATGCTCTTATTCGCACACAAGGTGTCTCGTTAAGCAATTTAAAATCATCACTCTGATGCTTCTATGAAGAAACGGTAAAATGGATCATCCATTCGCGCAATATACATGTAGACAATATGCATGAATATTGGGATTGGCACGTTTCTCCCTCATGTAAAGGTAAGGATAAGCATCCCATATGTACTACACGAATGGGGGAACATATATTCATCCCTTGGCAGCTTGTACATCTCCCGCTAACCCTTCATATGGGATGCATTGAAAAGTTTTTAAACTTTCTTTTTCTCCCTCCTTGTGTTCAAGCATTAAATGCAACATGCGCCATGTAAGCACCCATTTGGGTTGATTGGAGAGCAGGGCAGACAAAACCGTATGCACATTAGAGGAAATATCTTAAGTCTTAAAATTTGTGAGCTTCTACCACATCTCCTGGGTTGACACCGTCCTCATGTTTGCTATCATCTGGTTGTATCTGCGGTGACAGAAAAGAGACACAAAATTACACATGTAGCTGATACAGGCTATGTGCATATGTTTGTCCCCATATTGAGGAATTATTTCCTCCCAAATAAAGAAGCGTGTGGAGTGCCTGTTCGATCCATTGGCTCTCCCATGTATATATGTTTTTCATCACCGATCCGCGTGCTCCACATTTCTTCGTCCTGAGACATGACTGATGAGGATTTTCCAACTGTGCAAAATCGAACACGACGTAGCTTTCCCGATCGACGAAGTAATCTATGACTTCGCAGAAGTACCCTTCAATTTTGTTTTCTACAAGGGGACGGGGGAGATAAACCGGGGGTGAGCAAAATTGGTGAGAGGTCTTCTAGTGTTGTAACGGCAAGGAGTGTCCATGCGAGTGTCCGTTGTCCATGGCACCTTTTTTTTTTTTTTTTGTCCTTACCCAGTTTGTTACCATCTTTCAGAATAGGCTGAAAATTCAGTACCATAAAGTTTTGCATTTTTTCCTGCGAAAAGTTTTTTTTTGGAGGAGCAGTTGATATAATGGGCCGTTGTTAACACCACTTGAGGGAAGTCTCTACACTGGGCTTCAATTACCTTTGCCTTTTTTATGGCTTCATTTAGGGTTTGAAATGAAAATTTGTCCACCTTGTGGTTACATATTCCTTGTGTGTTTACAAGAGCGGGGGCGAATTGCTCAAAGATTTTTTCCTTCACGCTGGTAAGCCACCTGCAACGAGGGGAAGCTCATGGGGGTGATGTCCACATAGGGGGTTCGTGCTCCTACCAAGCTAAGCTTATCATCAAAGGAGTTTCTTTTTTTTGCAAATTTTTCTCTCTTCTCATGTTACATTTCGTCATGTATTGGTCTTTTAAGGACAAATTTTTTGTCATAGCAAAGTCGGATTTCTTGCTTTGTGCCATTATATAGGAAGTAGTTGCAGAAGGGGTCTTCGTCACAGTACTTGAGTAAGACGGGGCGGGTGAACAAATTTGTTTGAAAATGAACGTCGTTATATTTGCAGACTCATGTAAGCAGGGTCAGAATGTACAATTCTATGCACATGCGAGGAGTTACTCTTTGGATTAAATAATTTTTTGGTTCCAACCAGTTGTCCATGGTTGACGCTGAGGGAAGATTTCCTCTTACTTATAACTATGAAGAAGAAATAACAGGCGATTAAAATTTGTCACCTTTAGCTGATGGTTGTTTGAAAAAATCGTATTGAACACAGCTTCCCCATTTTCTACTGACCATTATAATTTTTGCAGTCAAAATAAGATTCTGAAGGGTAAAGAGAAGAAGGGGATGTCGCAAATCAGAAGGGGTAACGTGTCAACCCATTTGGTGATGTAGATTATTTAAGGGGAAAGGTTGAATACTTGGAAGGACCAAATATTTCTTTTGTGTGATCCCGTTGTCGAAGTTGAAGCCTAACGCCTGTACATCGGGGATGGAAAAAAAAAGACGAGGCACACACATGTATACATGCATCTGTATATTCATGTGAACATCCATATGTGCCCACGGTGTAGCGAGAACAAAGGTGCGAACGATTAGTATATAGCTAATGCACATTTGCAGCGGTGCACTTGTCCTGTTTGCCAAACGAATAAACTGGTAAGGAGAAAAAAATAGAAGGTTTATTCCTTACCAGGGTATTGGTAAGTGCCATGAATAGACAAAGGTAGCTTATGCCTCGGATGACGCACCTCATTTTGAACATGACAAAACAACGTGAATTACAAAAAAGAAGGATGAAGAGACAACGTACGGATTGAACAAAGCGCGGAACAGGTTGACGTGTGGGAGGTGGAAATACCTTTGCTCTGTGGTGAAGGAGAAAAGGAAGAATCTTAATTTGCACGTTTTTGCTGAAAAATACGACCCCCCAAAAAAATGATGACACTAATATGGACAGTAAAATACACTTTGATTATCTCCTGGTGGGGACGATTTTGTGAGGATCTCCGAATGTATATACAAAGCAGTGCAATTAGTGGGTAATATAAAAATGTATGTATTAAAAAAAAAAAAAAAAAAAAAAAAAAAACATTCAGCGGAGCAACAAAAGAGCAGTTCCTTGACTGAGATACATGGAAGGTCTACCACCCTTTCCGTAGTAAAGTAGGCTTGTAACTTTGCTTGAAGTTGCCTCTTTACCCTTTGCGTTCGTCCGTTTTACAAATGTTACCATTTTTTAAAAGAGCAACGGCGCTTTATAATGTTTTAAAATGAAAGGGGAACAGGGAAAAAAAGTTATATTGCAAAAAGTTACAGCGAAACAGCGAAAAAAAGCAGGGAGGCTAAATCAACATATCATTTTTGTCTACATGAATATAAATACACTAAAAAAATTAAAAAAAAATAGCTCCCCCTGAATTTAGCTGGTTTAATATTTCGTATAATTCTTCACAAAAAAAAAAAAAAAAAAAAAAAAAAAAAAAAAAAAAAAAAAAAAAAAAGAGCAGCATGATGGTGAGCATAAAATGGGAACTTTGTCAATATTGCAAAAGGAAAATGAAAAAAAAAAAAAAATAAAGAAAAAAGAAATGGAGACACAAATGAAGAAATTAAAAAGATTCAAATTAGGTACAAAACATGAGTATGCATATTTGCGGGATGAAAAATGAACTTCATTTTTATTTTGTTCCCAAAGGGGTATGTGTGCAATTTGTTCCGCAGGGGTTCCACAAGTTGGTGCTGCAACTGGGGTTGCTTGGCACGCTCCTTGAAGTTCAGCAGACCTGCACCGGGTTGACATATTTTGCAGTGGTCCCCCTCAACCGATGACGAAGTGACTCTTGAAACCCATTTCCTCCTTGGAGTCCTCCACCTTTTCACGTCTGTCCAGGATGAAAATGAGAATTCCAATGACAGTCAAGCAAATGAGGGTGATGTAAATGATGGAGTAAAACTTCTTGGACGGGTTGACGGAGAGCTGAATTTGCCACTTGTTCGAGTTGTCCAGCGGATATGGAATGACGATGATATGCGAGTTAGGGATGATAGATACCCACATGTTATAATATTTCTGTTCATGTGTGGGCATGCCGACATAGAACTCTTCCACGTAGTTACTGGTTCTACCTAGTCCAAACAAAACATAGGGTAATTGCAAAGGGGAATGAGCGGACTGGCTTTTCTGAATTCCAATTCTGCTTGATTTAACACCATTTACATCAACGACGGTAATTTTGAATGTGGGTCCATGGGCATTTCCCCCTAACGTTTTGGTGGTTATTTTATCCTTCTCCTTGTAGCAGTCGTTAACACATATGCCATTTAAGGCTGTAGACTTTAGGAAAAGGGAATCCGTTTCGTTGCTTCTGATGAACCCTACAGCGCCATACTTGGTCTGCTTGCTAGACGCTTTGTATTTTCCAAAGATGAGAATATCTAATACTCCATTTTCGAATATGTCAAAGAAAGCAGAATTGTAAACATCTGTGACGATTTCATCTGGGGATGTAACGAATTGGTAAAAATTAAAAAAGCCTCGAATGTCTATGTTATTTTCTTCATATATGCCCTTTTGTTCATTTTTATAAATTCGTACATACTTTTGACCTTTATCATTTTTTAATGTTATTAGTAGATCTAAGAACCCATCGTCATCTACATCTCCGACGCTTAGGTAGTAGGGATAGTCTGCATTTCCTGATAAGTGCAAGCCAGATGTATCTACCACCGATACAAAATCATCATTTAATTCTTGTACAAAAGTGAAGTCACTTTCTGAGCATAAGTTGGATGCCAATCTGCATTTACTTTCATCTGGTTTTTGCCAAGAATGATCACATATTTTTTTTTGAACATTCGGGATGAAAAATATTTTATCATCACTAACACAGCAGTAGTTACAGTAGGAGCTTTTGATACACGTTGGAACTACAATGTCGATGGATCCATCTCCATTAAAATCTCCAAACAGGACTTGTAAAGAATTGGGTGGTAAAATATAATCTTCTTTATGCTTCACGTATATGCTTTTTCCATCCACAATTTTATTTAGCCAGATTTCGAGAGAGGAGTTTTTTTTTGCATTTTTTTTATCATATATAGTGAAGACCAAATCTGCTTTACAATCTCCGTTGATGTCTACAACTGCGCTTGAATTAGGGTTCGTAATTTCTCCTACTTCTGATTTTTCAAAAAGTTTCATATTTTTCCACAGTGCACTTTTGAATGACCCATTTTTGTTAATCCATACAAAACGCGAAAAGCCACCTGGCTCATTGGAAGGTTGTTGTCCTATAAGATCTGGGAGCCCATCATCATTTATATCACAAACGAGTGGGTGAATATTACTGAAGTAGATGCTATCATTGGTTTCTTTTGCACCTGCCTTTTCGTCACCCGTTACACTAGGTGTTATGTACGTGCCATATTCTGGATCTGATATGTCCTCATTTTCCATTTCTTTTTTTCTTGAGTTAAATACTTCTTCCAGTTTTTCATTTTCGTTTTGCAAAAATGAGGCAATATAATACTTGGGATTTCTGCTACTATCCTTGGGGTCTTTAAACAGCACGAGGACATCTAGAGCGCCATCAAAATTGAGATCAATTGCAGTGACGTTCATTATTTGTCCTTCCAAATTGGCTTCCGTGTGATACACAAATTTGTTTTCATGCACGCTGAAAATGTGCACATAGATAGTACTCATCCGTTTGTCTTTGTCATAGTTAAACAGAATCAAATCCGTTTTCACATCAGAGTTATAATCCCCAAAATCACCAATCTCCGCATTTATATTCAGGCCAAGGTTGTAATTTATTTTGTATTCTAGCTTTTCTGTCGGACTTATAGATTTCCATTTCTCAAACAAGTTCCAGTTATATCCTTGCACGTGAAATCCTGTGTAGTGCGCTTCATTTTCTTTTCCTGATAGGTTTATAAATGCACTCTTTATGATGTTGTAGATGAACAAAAGGGACACCAGTTGGAGCACAATGTTATACTTTCTGCATATTGCCATATTGAGTCTTTTGCTGAGTACGACTACTTGGAGCGGAGGAGGGTGTGGTGATAGGGAAAAAAAAAAAAATACAGGTCACCACAATTGTATATTCGGAATGGCTGGTACTTAAAAAATAGGATGCTCTTTTCGCTATCAAATACGTTTTTTTGTTTTTCTCCTTTTTGTGTGTTAAAAAAAAAATATATATTCCCCGTCTATGTCACGTATGGCTTATGCGTACGTTAACGGTATGCTATGCGCCCCTTGCTTAAATATCATTGTACAGAGTAGCCAAAGGGGAACACGCGTTGAGGCAAAGGTTAGGAAGTCTCCCACGTTATTTTAAGAAGGCACATACACACATGCGTAAGGAAAAAAAAAAAAAAACCACTGCGTGTAGTGCTCATGTGCGGGACACTTCAAAAACCTTTGAATTTTCCCAACATACAAAATGAGCTGTTTCAAAAGTTTTTCATAAAATAAAATAATACGCAAACAACGTGGAGTTAAAAAAAAAAACATAAAGCCAAATCAGAGGGAAGCACACGTATAACTATGTACCAAATCAAATGTCACTTGGTGTGTTCTGTTTTGCTAAGTTTATATATACACGAATTCGTGAATAAAAATGTATATTGATACGTGGACTGTTGATTGAGGGGGGCATATGGCCCCAGCAACAAAACAGGTTAAGCATGTCAGTTGGACTTGACAGAAATGGGTACATACTATACGTTCAGTACGTATGTACGTTATTATATTTGCCTTTTATGCGTAGTCCTCAGTACAACTGCAAAGGCTGCAAAGGAATAATTCATAACAAAAAATTCTCTCAACTATGCATAACGAGCGATGGTTAAGAGAGGGTAAAAATTCCGCCAATTGTGGTCATGTGAGCCGAAGTATGGCTAATTATGGCTAAATATGCCAAATGATTACTGGCGAATAGGCGAGCGGCGGAAAAAAAAAAAAAAAAAAAAAAAAGAAGAAACTGCTGCTTGTTAAAATATGTATGGCGTGATGAAAAAGCATCACAAGTGATAAACGGGTAAGATCAAATTGAAAGGACAAAAAATCCCAGTGTTTTCACTGCAAGTTTAATTCGCCCCAACGTTCGAGTTTTATCAATGTGAGGATGCGCGTTTATTCGAGTCATCTCTTATGCCATCTGATTATATAATACGCGTGGTGCATGCATTGGGCACGTATAAGAAAAGTTCCTCGTGTTTTTTTTTTTTTTCTCACAAGGCACCTCGGCAAAACAGCAAAGATGGGATTTTAGCGGGGGGTAAAAATCATGGGCTAAAAGGATGCGCAAATATTTTTAACAATTCAAAACGTAAAAAAAAAAACAAAAATAAATAAAAATTAAAATTAACGTTAGCGTAAATGTGAAGGTAAAGCAGGGCCAAATACGCATAACTGCGCGCAAGCGTCGAGCGTCAAATGCCAAAAGTGCAGAAATGGAAATACATACACGTATGGGGAAAGAACGCCAACATAACATCCCTTTCCTTCCTTTGTTATGAACATTTTGAAGCAGTTTTGCCTCTCTGCTGGGTGTACTAGCACCTCGTGCCTTTTTGGTCCAATTGTCAGCCCAAAGAAGAACGATATGTTTATCACATTCGAATTATTTCCGGAGAGACGCTCCAAAAAGGTAGAAAAACTCCCCGCGTTTGTTACGTCCAAATGGGCCGTGTACATGTGCGACGTTCATTTCTTCCCGTCTTTACTTAAAATTCTTCACTGGGAGGCTCATTGGGGCTATAAGGAAAAAAAAAAAAAAAAAAAATTATTGGTAAATTAAAAGTTGGCTTAAAAAAGGTGGTACTATATATCAATCCATGGTAGATAAAAACAGAATTGGCTGCGCTTTGCTTAATAAGTATATGTCCACATTGCTACGACGAATTCGCGTGCTGTATAACTTTTCGTGCATTTCTGCGTACGCCGTAATGTGCTTACTTGCACTTTTTGTCCAGGGCCCAGTTCCTCAAGTTGTGGTAGGTTGTAGCTCCGCAAATATTGTAGTGCGTCTTCAAGTTATAGTAATAAGGCAACCCTCCACATAGATTATCATAATCCAGCTGTTGGAGCAACTCAAAGTTGTATGAATTTTCATACATTTCTAATTTTAAAAGGTTAACCCCTTCTTCTTCCTTTAATTTGGTTAGCAGCTTTTCCATACTGTTGCAGTATTCGCAATCTTCACTGTGGAAACACAGAAGGTGTGGTAATTTTTTTTTTTCCAAATTGAGAAAAGAAAGAGCGTTCCTTTTTCGTCTCATGTACCTGCCAGCTAATCTCTTATTCTGCGTAAAATTGAGTGCTTGGTAAATCATGGGTGCTGCGTTCTGTGATGTTAGATGTGTTGAGTGGTGGCCAATATTTAGAACCACTCCCCTGACCGCGTTATCATTGTGGCGAACAAAAAGAAGACTTAAAAAAATTGTAACAAAAAAAAAGGATACAGAGACAATGCTAATTGTGCGAAATCTCGGTGAAAAAAACATGAGCCAAAAATTATTTGCAGTGGAAGGGGTTTTCTGGTTTTGTTTCGGCTATTATATTTGTTATTGTGTGCAACGTGCAGGCACACATATGTGGGCTGGTGGTCGTAGAAATCGTGCTGCCTCTGCAAAAATATGTTCCCATTTTAAATGTACACGATATGAAATGCGACGCGGTATAAATTTCTCTGCATGGTTCCTTCTACTAATGGTGTGGTGAATGGGTTACGTGGAGTAACTTGTTTTTTTCTAAGTTAAGAGGAAAGGCGTATTCTCGATTAGGGCATGTACAAATTTGGTTTTTCCTAAACAATGTAGGTTGATTAAATTGGCATAAAAAAAAAAAAAAAAAAAGTGACTTCCTGCTTTATATATGTGCTTATATGCCATAGTAACTGCTCACTAGTGTGGTAACTACTAACGGGTCGTTTTTCAAATTTGCAAAATAGCACGAGTGTTGATTCCGTTCTGTATTGGGGCCCGCTAGCTTGGCGAAGTTTTACGTGTTATTTGTCGTTGTGCGATAAATGTCAACACATCACGAAAGGGGGGTGTATGGGTTCGTATGTACCTATCTCGTCACAAATAACGTGTCACGACATTTTGTGACGTCGCTATGCTGTGTTGCTTTCCCAAAAATGCAGGCGAATGGGGGAGTCCCGGAAAAGGTGAATGTGCAAATTTTTGAAAAAATAAACTTTTCTCTTTTTGTTCACGCACCCTCATTTTTTTTTTTTTTTTGAATTAGCCCCAAAGGTTGTCAAACTGTGTATGTATAAAGCGCGCACATACAAACGCACATACATTTAAACAAAACGCTAGGTGTGGAGCATGATAGGGGAAAAAACAGTCATAGAGCAAATTCCATACGTATGATGCCACGTAACACCAAATTGTAAACAAATCCATACTTGAAATAGGATAGAAACAGATAAGCACAATTGACTTACACAGAAGAACCATTTTCTTTTTTTTTTTCTAGCTCCTCTTTCACTATACGAAGATCATCCCACAGCATGCTCAACCCTTACCTAGAGGCAATCACTCCAGTGCAACCCACCCATCTCTCTCTCCCATGATCGAGGAAAAAATTTGCCATACTCTTACACGTCTGCCCTGCACATAGGCAGGCACCGTTTAAGGCATCAGACGATAGGGTACAAAAATATCCCAAGATGTTTTTGATCCTTTTTTTCTGTATATATATGCTTCATGCTTTGAGAGGCTTGAAAATAGACACAGGAGTTGAAAGGGACATAGGCTTATTAGTAACTAACGATAGAACGTACAGGAGAACAGTGCGCGAAAGAAACCTGTGCTTATTAAGGAGTAAAATAAGTTTTAACTTCTGGAAGAAGAAATATCATGAGAGGTCCATAGATGAGAAGCTGAATGTCATCCCAGTGTACATATTGACAAATTATAATAATTCGCCCTACATATTTCACGAGAATGAAAAACAAGTGTGTTACCTTTTTCTATGTCCGTACGATGCGGAGAATATGTTGAAGGATATAGTAAATAGCAATGGGGTGAGAAATACCAGGAATATAAAAATACATTACTTGAATATGCAGAAGGCTTATGAGCTGATAAACGAATTTTTACTTTTGAAAAAAGCCGAGAAGAGAAATCCTCATGTGGGCAAAAATAACGTCTGCTGGAAATTAATACCGTCAAAGAGACAAATGCAAAATGCGCTTTTATTTTTATCCTTTAATAAAAAAAGCGAATTGGTATGTCCTGTTTTTTATGTAGACGGGTATTACCTACAACGGGATTCCACAGACATTGTGCCTTTGTTTTTCGATGTGGAGGATTTGAAGAGTGCTATTGCAAATACGCCCCTGAAAAATAACAAAATTAAGGTCCTTAATTTTGTCGACGTGATATTTTCGGTAAGAACAGCGCAACTGGGTAGTGGAGTGAACGCGAAGGGAATAACCCTCTTCGTGTGTGCTTGTGTAGTTTGGGTAGCCGGTACCAGAAAAGTTGAACATGGGATGGCGCATAAATGTGGTTACGCTAAGAATATGAAGATGCGCATGTCCTTATGTTACGCTTGCGCTTACGTGTGTATTCTTTGTACGACCCTGCTTGCGCATTTATCCTTCACATTCGCGGATGTGAGGCGCAAACGAGAAATTGCCCCCTTTTTTTTTCGCCAGGACGATCACAAGAAGTTTGGATTCATACCCAGTTCGAAGAGTGTGGAGTACTTGGACAGGTTGAAAAAGATTGGAGTGAGGAAATCGTACTTTTAAGCTGGCATTTTTTTTTTTATGATAGCATAAAAATGGTAAACTGCTCGTTGTGGAAACTTTTTTTTAGAGTTTTTTGTTTTTTGTTTTTTTTTTTTTTTTTTTTTGTCAGTTTGTTTTTTATAACATGGAGGTTCCCCTTTTGAGGGAATTTCTGCTTCCTGTTTTCAATCTCACCGTTATTTAATTTGTTTTTTTTTTACAAAAACTGTAACCAAATTGTAAATTAGTCAATGTGTGAATGGTGCAATGACACACCCACAGTACCAAGCAGTAATTTTGCCCCACGGAAATTACCACCTGGTGGGAATACATTCCCTCGTAATGGATGGAAACCAATTTAGAGTTCATGTTTGGGCCATTGCCGTTTTTTTTTTTTTTGTTTTTGTTTGAAAATGAAAACGGAAGGTGTACGAATTTGTCAAGGCAATCATCATGTGTCATAATTAAGTAGGAAAATAATGACACGTAGGGAGAAAATTTTTTTGGGTATAGCTCCTCTTCACCTTATGGGGGAATGTTCGCCCGTTTTATGGTTATGTGGTAAATATTCTTAAGCATAAAATTAAGTAATAAAGTCGTAAGTATGTGTACATGTGTACACATCATTTTTACACGTTGTAAATAACTTAAGGACAAATTTAAAATGTGAGGGGAAAAATAATGCCCATGGAAAAACATGCTGGCAGAACTTTGTACACACACACACACACATGCAGAGGGAAGGAAAAAAAAAAAAAAAAAAAAAGCAGATAAACCCATATGAGGATACAAAAAAAAAAGTGAGAAAATTACGAAAATGTGGCAGAAGAATATGATAAAAAAATATACTCATTTACGCATTTTATGTTTCAATTTTTTAACGTGTAAATTTGGTTAAAGAACAGGGGGCTCAGGACATACAGTGTTTGCGCTTTTCTCACATTTCTTATTTTTCGCGGAAAGGCATTTTTATTTGTTGCTGAGCGGATGGGGTGGGGAATTTTCACACTTCTTCGTAACGCATAGTATGGTATGTATATTGCCAATCGTATCGTATCGCTTTTTTTTTTTTTTTTTTTTGGGCAGATATGGGTATCCCTATTGTGCATTTCTTCTTTTCCTTTATCGTAACAAATAGCACAATTGCGTGTCATTTTCTTTGTTATCTCTTTAATGGGTGAAAATGCGAAAGTTCATTTCAGTTTCCTTTTAAGAGCAATTTTACTGGGACCCCAACAAAACAAGAAAAAAAAAAAAAAAAAAAAAGGAAAAATGTTCACATGTACTATACACGCATATACTTGCATAAATGAACGGAAATGTATGCGCAAAAAAATTGCATATGCGTAATTATGTAAAAAAAAAAAAAATGTTAATTTGCGCCAGGAAAAAGGAAAAAAAGGAAAATACATCACTGAAGATATCATTTCTTTCCCATTTAACAGATTAAAAAAAAAAGAAACGAAAATAGTGCCATTTTAAATGACACGGTTATGTCTTTGTTATATCAAAATGAAAGTGTAACGTTTTTGATAAACAAAAAAATCGGACATATCGACGGGAAAGTAAGAGTAGCCAAAATTTTAGGAGATGCGTAAAGAGTGAATGAACATACATGGCATTGTGTATGTCTGTACTTTATACATTTGCGCTTTTTTTTTTTTTTTTTTTATTTTCCAACCATTGTACTTTTAATGGTTCTGCGCATTTGAGTTATTTTTCCGCGCCTTCTGACTTGTCACACTTTTTTTTTTTATTTGTTTGAGTGTATTTGTTTGTGGTTGCGTGAGTTGGGAGACCCCGCACGTGCAAGCGTTAACGAATCGGCATATTCGTGTACTAGACCAGTTTTCGCACGCGGGCGTTTGCATATGCGCGCGGATAAGCACATTTGTATATTTGTGCTTCTGTACATCTGCACTTGTGCCCTGCCTTTGCACCGTATGCATCTCTCCGAGCCGCATTAGCGCAGTGTACCGCCCCGACTGCGAACACCTAAAAGTCTTCCGACCGTGTGCACGTTGCTACACGCATATGTTCATACACATGTGTAGTAGGCCCCACCAGGTAGAGCAAAAAACACTATGCATAATTCCAACAGGAGAAGCATTTCGAATATACAAAAGAGAAAAAACGTGAAGCACATTTTTCAAATAAAAAAAGACAGAACTGATCAAACTCTTTACAAACCCATAACATATAGTAGCGCCAACCATCCCAAATCTATGGTTAATCCAAATTTTCCAACTCATGGAAATAGACGAAAGGAAATGAATGATGAAACAATATATGGTTTCAGCAATAAAGAGATTAAGCATAAAATTTTAGACAAAGAAAATATGATAAAGAATAAAATTTATAACAACGCTAACAGTAGTTTGAAAAAGAAGAATTATTATGAAAAAATAAATGCTACGAATAATGAGGAAAAGGAATTTGTCAAGCCGAAAAACACCGTTCTGAGTGAACACGTTGGTAAAAATTACATGGACAAAAAGTATGGCGACAATAATAATTTGGCGAAGGATCGATCCAAGTTTCGAAGAATAGGTTACTATAATGAGGAGAATAGTTTAAAAGCGAATTCTGCGTATGACGATGTGAATAATACCATGGCTAGTATGGGTGCTGTCCCAAGTGCGAGTGGCAGCGCACCGCGTCGCAAGTTTAACGATTTAAAGGGAGCTCCAAGTGGAAGTGGCGGTAACAACACCGGCGAAGCTATGAAGAATGAAAAAGGTGGTACCGTGGAAGGGGCACATAGTCAGAAACAAAATGTAGATCACTTTGGAAAGAACAATTTAATGTACAACAAAAGTAACAATGATCATAACGCCAATTATAACTACTCCAAGATGAACAGAAATCAGAACAAGTATGGTAATGCCGATTATAGGAATCCTCCCCAAGGGACAGTTCCGATGGGGACAGCAGGGGTAGGCACACAAGGGGCACAACCACCACTACGATCTCAACCCATTTCCTACATGGGAAGGGACAAAGTATACCAGAAAAATCATATCGAACAAGGTAGTAATCCCAATATGAACAATGTCATGGGTAGAAAGGGTAGCTATAAAAACGATACACTAGGGGCAAAGGATAAGATTTTGAATGAGGAAAATTTTATCGAAAATAACAAAATGAGTGATAATGATGTAGAGACAGGTTTGGGACATAACGAGTTTCAGAAGAGTAAAAATGTTCCTAATAGTAAGGGCGCCATGATGAACCCCAAAAATGTATCGAAAAAAGGAACAAACTATAGTAAGCATAATGACGACATGGTTGTGGATCACGACAGAGTCAATAATAATTATGCATTCAAACAGCATAACCCTAATATGAGAAGGAACATGTATAGCAATTACCCCCAGGGGTCTAAAAATGAGAAAAATATGCCTCAACATAAATACGCGGTTGATAAAGATGGAAACAGAAAAAAAGAGCACCAGAATTTTTCCCTAAGTACCATAGACTCGAATTATTCCCGTCAAAATACTTTTGAAAAAAATTTTGGTTCTAAATTTGTGGACCCACATATGAAGGATATGATGGATGACATTAAGGAAAACCCAGCCGACTATAGTGTCCGCTTGGATGAGACCAAAGGAGAAGGTAAAATGTATTCCAAAAATTTGTCTACAAATAATGAAAAGGGAATTAATGCATCAGACAAAGGTGCTCCATTGGGCGGTAAGGAGGAGGATGAATATGTAGCCACAGGCGAATACAATGAGTGCCCACAATTGGTAGGTGTCTCAACCACCAATAGTTGTGTGAATAATAGTACAAGTGGTAATAAGGCTAATCAGTCATTTAAGAAAGACGGAGGTAATGGTCCTAATGGGAGTGGAAATGCCAACATGGGGGAGAAGCAAAGATTGTTTGAAAGGGCAGATGTGAATGCTCCTTCCAAAAGTTATGAGTATAATACAATCGATTCGGGAAAAGTATCCCCAGAGTTTGGTAATGATAATACGAATATGATAACATGTGAGGGGAGAAGTGGAAATTTGGAGAATTCAAATGATGTCATCCCTAGTATGTCTGGGGTTAATGCGAATGCAGGTTATTTGGCTAATGCCAATACAATGTCTAAGGGGAATACAGGTGCTAGTATGCACCATATGAGGGATAAGACTCTCCCGCAAAATGTAAACGTGTATGGTAGTACCCCCAAGTATGAGGACGCTAAACAGGTTAGAAAACGTTCCAATAATATGCAAGGGATATATAAAGGAAAGAAAGCCATGAAGTATGATCCTCCAAATGATGAAGATTACCATAGGTACCATTCATCAGAGGATTATAATAATAATGATAGTCATCATGTACATAATTTTTTTTACGAAAATGTAAATGACAACGACGAGGAATATATGAGCGAAAACGCGAATGAGGATGTTGACTTGGATGAAAATGATTACAACCCGAGAAAGGAGCATAATTATGCTAACCGAAAAATGAATTATAAGCACTACCCAGAGAGAAGTATGAGGAGACTTCACCACGATAGTATGATGAATTATCCAAAGGACAGTAAGAAAAGAGGCTCCTATGGCACTGGATGTACGACGTACTCGGAAGAATATTACCCCGACGAGGAATGCACGCCTGAGATTAGTTGTGCCTACGTGGAGTACCAGCAGGATGGCTACCCCGATGTCTGCTACTCAGGTGCGCCCCTGGGGCTTTTCGCCCAGCTTGTGTTTTGCTTTGCGTATGTCTACTCCAGTTTTTAACCCTGCGTCTGCTTACCCCAACGCTTGCTTAGTCGGCTCATTTGCTCTTGTACCCTCTACTCCCGTTAGACATAGACAACCCTGAGGATTCGCGAACTTACCACAGCAGCTATTCGCACGATTCTAAAAGCGGTATGCCGATGAGGAATGTGTGCGCCGTTCAAAGTGGCGTAGTGGAGAAATTGCGACAGCTACTACGCTCCGATGGAAGACCCATATGGTTGCCCATGTTATGAACAGTCCATTGTGCATACTCTTTTGCTTCCAATTCCATTCCTCTTTTTCCTCCCCCCCCCACGTAACTGCAGAAAAAGGCGCGCTCACAATCATCAGACTACCAGCCGAGAACAAAAAACAAGTAAAAAAAAAAAAAAAGAGCATAGTTAGTTATGGAAAGTCCTTAGTCGAAATGTATAGTACAGCCATCCCGATAAACGAACAAGTAGACCCTTATGCATTAAAGGCACTGTCAAAGAACGAAAATTTAAATGAGAAAATATATGCACTGATTCCAAAGTCAGTGGTTGAGGTTAGTGAATATGATGATGTTACTCATGTTACTTTGCAGTCCTCTTCGCCCCTTTTCGTTAATCAAAATGATAATGTCAAGCATCACATTATAACCAGCACGTATCATCAGAAGAGCGATGATATTCCTAATATCGCGTCCTGTGTCGTTCCGGAGTCCGACGAGTCGTTGAAAGGTTTGTCTTTGCAGAAGCGGCATGAACAAGTTTCTATGTGGGACACGTCTTGCCCTGTGTGGGAGCGATAATTATTCGTTCCTCGGTGTTACCCTCCAATTGCATATTTCATCGTTCCTTATTTATAGTTAATTCCCCCCTCTTACCTCCTTCGCAGAGTCACTGGAAAAGTCGAAAGAGTCCCTAAGTGGAGCAGAAAACGATAAAAATGTAATGCACTCGTAGTGGCGAATGCGCGTTGTGCGCATGCATCGGTTCATCCATCCATACATACATACATGCATACATCGGTGTAGCGTCTAGACAAATATATATCTATTCGTTTTACACATTTGCAATTTCCCTTCCTTTTTTTGCATTGTGCACCCCCTTCCGCACAGCTCAAGTCCATAATCAGGGGAGCGTCGCTGAGAAACAAAAGTGGATCATCACTGAGCGTCAAGTTTAAGTTGTCCCAAGGGAACCAAGAAAACAAATCACAAGGAAAAAATGAAAATAAAAATAAGTCACTGAATGGGGAAGATAATGAAAAAGAATTAAATAAAAAAATTGAAGATCACATTCTATCGGAAGAATTAAGAAATTTAAAAATTGACAAAAGCATTACTGAAAAAAAGAGGGCTTCGATATTTGATGAGCCAAAAACGAGACTGAGACAAGAAAAGAAAAGCGAAGCAAATAACAAAGTCGTTTTGGATTCAAATAAAGTAAAAAATGCCACAGAAATTAAGTTAAAGAAAATTCAACATGTTACTGGGTTGCTCGAAAAATATGACATACCGAACCCATTTGCGAGTTACACCATGGAGCCCATAGATTACTCCCAATTGCCTGGAAAAAATAACAGCGCAAAGTTGATGAGCCTGGCCCACACGGTAAGCTGCATATGGGGATCGATGCATAAGTGTGGACACCCGTCCGAGTTGTTCTTGCACTCTTGAACGGAAGCTAGCCGCCCGGCGATTACACATTCTAAAGGTTTGCCCCCTAAATGTTGTTCCCGTTAATGTTTTTTTTTCCCCTAATATTTCCCTTTCGTAGGTTTCAAACAATTACTACAAGTACATTTTAAAGAGCATGGAAAAGGAAGAAATTAAGGAAGTCTTTAACGAGAAGAGGAAAAAAATGATCCTCAAATTGATAGCCTTGTTAGGAAACCAAATAAATTCAGAAATTAAGAAAAAATTTGCAGAGGCCAATGCGGCTGACATATCTAAGGAAAGCGAACTGGTAGGTGGAGATGGGCAACAGCATCTGAGTGAAAAATGGTTGCGCGGGAAGCAGTTACAATTGAGTTGGCTCCCTATTGGGGGAGTGGGAAAAAAAATGCATTTGATTGTTGTGTAGTGTGTGGATAAACAAAGGACTGGACAGCACACACATGTGTATTCGACCCGCGTACATTATTTCATTTTTACAACATGTGCAATGTTGATGAGTTGGATACGTGTGTGCGCATCTGAGGACACACGTAATATACGCTTAAGCGAGCACTTCCCACACATGCCGTTTTGATGCCCCGACCCGCAGAAAAAAGAAGACAATGTGAAGCCACAAATGAGCCCAAAGGAAAGGGAAATAAAAGTTGAAGAACATAATTTGATATGTCAGTATTGGGAACAACAGAGCGAATGTATGAGCATGTTAATAAAGGAGTGGAATAAGATTTGCGAAATTTTAGAATCGATAAAAGTAGATCCTAATAACATGATTAGTTCACTGATCTCCCTGTATGGTGAGAAAACTGTGAGCGATTTTCACCTGAGTGTCGACCAGATAAAGGAATCTAACATTGAATTGGATGTGAACGTTGATGATATTTCCATTCCGAACATTGGGGAACCCCCCGAGAATAAATTCGACCCATCTGGAATGACAGTGGCGAAGTTGATTCAGGTAAGAATAGCATAAAATAGAATAAAATAATATAACGCAATATGTATAGTAATGTATCTGAGGAGGTAAAGGTGCACACTTGAATGAGGAGTGGTGAAGATAGTACCACTCCCCGCCGATGTTAAATGTATAGATTGCCTGATTTATGTGCGATTTGCTTTTTCCCTTTTTGAAGGACATGAAGTGGGATGTGGACCTGGAGTTTTCACTTAACCAGATAAGGGAACAATGGAAAAATGAGAATAAGCAGAATAAGAAGTTGATACAGAAGAAGGTAAGGCACGCTTGTTTTGTGCGCCATTGCGACATTGCTTGTTTGGGTCTTCCTTCGTGTGCGTATGTCTTCTTGAATTTTTTTGATCTGTCATTAGTGGTGCCGTACGTAGGCTGATTTATGCATTGGGGCCATTGTAACCCCTCCATACATGGGTAACATCCCCCCGCGCACTGTCCCCCCAGATCGTCGAAGGAATAAAACACAGAATAGGACTCCTGGACTACCTGAACAATGTGGAAGTGAACTTAAACGCATTTGCCAAAATAATTGAAGGAAGGATGATATCAAATGATGATGTGAAAAGTCAGTTGAGGTCTATGCAAGATTTACATGAGGATGGAATTTTGTCAAAACTTTTGCAAAATTTAGAATGTAATAAAATGGATATAAATGCAGAATCGTTTAGAACTCCTACGTCTTTTTTCATTTCACATCATTTGCCTATGACTATGTGCTCACTGAGTGATAAGTCTAAAATGGACAACCTGGAGGGGAATGGAAGCAGCGATGGTGGCAACGGTATAGAAGGAAGCGGCAGAAACAGCAGAGGAGATGGAAGCGGTAATGGTAGCGACAGCGGAAGCAGCAACGATAATGGCAAGGGTAATGATAACCAGGGTGAGCATGAACAGAATAAAGAACATGAAAAAGACTCCGATGAAAATATCAGTGAAGAGAATCAAAGCTCCGGCGACGAGAAGGCGTGAGTGTAGGAGGGGGATAAAATGACAAATTTTGTTCCTTTCCCCCCCCCGCATGGCCAAGGAGAACCTTTTCTGTGGTCCCATTATTTCAGATTAGTAAAAAGTGAAAACCGCCGTTATCACGTGAATAAGTGGACGTGTATATGTCTCCTAGCGCACTTGTACCACATGCATATGAACACGAGCATAAGAACATTTGAAAAGACAAAGAACAGAATAATCAAGTTCTCAATCTGTTTGCTTTCTACACCCATCGTGAAACTAGGAACATTACACTTCCTTCCAATTTGTTTCAACAAATGGAGAAGAATATTGTTCTACCCCTGGCCCAGACATGTGAAAGTTTATATGTATGGATGGGCACACTTGCATAAAGGCGTACGTTTATTAAGCCATATCAGCGTTCGTTAGCTAGCCCCTTTTCTTTTTTGTGTGTTGCTCCTTTGTTTTTTTTTTTTTTTTTTTGATTACTTTATCGCTATTATTTCGCTACTTTTATTGCTACTATTATCGCTATTACTATTTTTTTACCATTTATATATTTGTGTGGTTGTGTTTTTTGTAACTATCACTTTGCTCATTTTTAATGCCTCGCGCGATTCTCCAAGAGATCGTCGCTTCGTCGTCGCCATTTATGTGCGCCACTTCGCCACCTTTTTAAATTCGCAATTTTTAGTACGATCCCCCTGCGCAGGAAAAACGCCCACACGTACAGAAAAAAGTGTGTGTGTTTGCGTATTATGTATTTTCCATTTTCGCCCGTTCGTTTTTCATTATTTTTATGGTACTTTTATTTTTCCACATTTTGCCTTCCTTTTTTTTTTTTTTGGTGTTAATTTATTAAATAGCGAAAAGAATAATTAGTTAAGCGCGGGTATTCTCCCCGTCGTGGTAGTCTTTCAATAACGCCTTTTGAGTACACGCTTTAATCACGCCCGGGAGACATCCTGAAGGGTTTATACAAAGTGCGACCACCCTTCGTACACACTGTACGTATGCGTCATATTGGGGTTGTACATATATATACCTACTGGAGAAGAGGCCGAACGGGTCTTGACATGTTCACATTTTTTTTTGCGTCCCCTGCAATCGTGCAGTTTGTACGTACAACTCTTTTTACACTTTTTATTATGTTTCCTTTACTTTCTCGTTCCTTTCCTCTCGATTTTGCTTTTGCTTTTTTTTGTGTGGCATTTTTAAGAATTTTTTTTTTTCAATTAGGGGTTATGTGAAAACGTATTCAGCGTTTCTCATTTTTTCCTTGTGCGAACATGTGCGGGATTGTTAACTTATGTACATACTGTGTACGTTTGAGCACAGTGGAGATTTACTGCCTCCCGGTTTAAAAAAAAAAAAGTACGCTGCGCACTGCCTGCGAAGCAACTGTGCAAAAGAAGCTATATATATAAAGGAGTAGGTAACACAGTGGCTGTAGTAGGTGACCACCGCGCCCCCCACAATTTCCCTCCTCTAAGCTGATAATTAGCACGAATTTTTTTTTATGTTCTCATTGGTTATAATATTTTTTCTTTGGAGAATAATTTATTCTAAAATATTTCAGGGCAAGAAAAAATTTAAGCAGTAGCAGGGAGTTTCAAGAATGTTTGAGAAAGTCGGCCATAGATAAAACGATAATTTACAATAGTGTGGGGATCTCTTTATTATAACTTTTTTTTTTTTTTTTTTTTTTTTTATTTTCTTGCGCGCAAATTTGTGCCATTTATAAAGCTTTGAACCAGTCCTAATCTCTGCATAGAAGCCTTAACAGATACTTTGAAAAAAAACAAAAATGAAGGGATTCTGCGCTGACAATATTTCCTCCCAGAATTTGATGAAGTCCTCAGTTCAGAGGAGTATCAAAGCAACGGTAAGTTCCATTTTGGCGTTGTCGTGAAATGGGAAAAAGGAGCAATCGCTCTTTCTACGTTTTAGATCGACTGCAGACGTGGACTTTTCTGCGGCAATGATGTGTTGATGCGGATTTGTTGACGTGGTTGTATCTATGCAGACGAGCTGTCGCGGATCTGACAAAATGGTTGCGCGCCTATTTGTCACTCTACATTAGTTCTATACCACTTTTATGGAGATTTCATGGTGATTCTCTCCCTAATTGTTGTATGTGGTGTGCTGTGGATTCCTCCCCTCACTGCGACTCCATCGCTCGCTCGTTTAGAGGCAATTGTTACACGTGAATTAATCTCTTTTGTCCCCTAAAGATTTTAAAGCAATACCCCAAATTAGAAGATTTCACTGAAGATATATTTCCCAAAAAGGGGTCCCTGTTTTTAGGAAAATGGTACTAAAAAGGAGAGGCGATAAAAATGGCCACCACACCAATCTATTCTTTTTTTTTTTTTTTTTGATTGCCATTATCTTAACCAAGTGGACCGTACACGTGGAAACGTAACAAGTGTGCATATGTTGTTCCATCCACCCCCCGTCCACTTTTTACCTTTTCATAGCATAAACCACGTTACTGTAATTATTGGGAACAATGAATTGCTCTTTTTTCAAATAAGGAATGGTCCTTGGATGCCCAACTTGAAATTAGTGCACAAATGTGAGAAGCAAATGGATTTTTTTTTTTTTTTTTCACTTACGGGGCGCATAAAACATTTGTTTGAATCCCTACGCATGCATTTGTACAGAATGCGTTGTCAATCTGCACCGTATAGACCCTCATTGTAGGTTTAATTTGTTTCCCGTTTTTGCCTGCACATGTCCGTATGCCCATATTTACGTCCCCCCTCCACTTTGTAGACCCGTTCATGATGCCACAGATACAAGTTGACAAAGGAGCCATAAAGAACGTTCTGCGTGGATCGAATATAATGTGTCCAGGAGTTACATCCCCCGGTGGGAAGCTAGACGATGTGGAATCAAACACGGTGGTCGTAAGGATACATGGGCATGTCATTAACGTGTATAGATGTGTACATGTATGGAAGAGCATATAGTGAAACAGGCGCGTTTGTGAGTACCTTGTCAGTTCCATTTTTTTTTTTTTTTTCCCTTTTTTTTATTGTAGCAAATTCGAGCGGAGGACAAAGAATTCGCATGTGCCATAGGAATAACTACCATGTCATCAAAGGAAATGTACGGATAAGGACGAACTAGACTACCCCTTTCTGTGCACCCCGTTTTTGTATCCATATCATACATAATCTTTTTTTCTTTCTTTCCTTTTTAGCTTGGAGGTGAACAAGGATATCTGCATCGAAAATATACATTACCTGAATGATGGTTTATGGAATTGCAAAATTGAGAATTAGTTGGCGGGGGTTTTGCTCAGCACATTTGGTAATCCTCCTGATGTGTACACGCCCGTCCTTAGTAGAAGATAAAAGGACGCATCTCAACATGTGACAGGTTTTTGGTAGCTACTGGCAGCTTTAATCATTTCCTTGTAGCTGCTTTTATTTGATTCGTTTGTATCATGTTTTTTCGAAACACCGTTTTGTAACGCATCAAATGGAGTGAAAAGGCATTTGTGCCAGGTTTCCCCTTTTCAATTTTATGCATCGTTATATGTGTAAGTACATATTCGGATGGTGTTTGTTTTCGTTTAAAGGGATGATCCTTTGGATATTACATTTGGGAATTTTTGTTTTTTTTTTTTTTTTTCAGTTTAAAGTCGTTTGTTCTTCATTTTAATGCAAATGTTGCGCGTTCGTTAACTTTGATTCTTTGTCGAAATGGGACAGGGGCGGTGTCGGCTTCTGATTTTGCCCTAAATTTTGCGGCAAACATTCGTAACTTTTGACACTTTATTTTCGCATTATTATTTTGCTTGGACGCGTTTATTTTTTCACGTTTTATTTGGCCCCATTTGGCTATCATTCATTTTAATATCATAAAATTCTCATATAAACAATTTAAGGTAATGGCGAACTGTCCTTGAGCTGGCGAGCGCTTGATGTTTCCTGCGGGCTGTTGCGGAACGCCGCGGAGGGGCATAAATTTGGGCAAGGTACGAATCAACGCGCAGCAACAAAAGGAACCATTTTTTTTTTTTCTTTTTCTTTTTCTTTTCTTAAATGAAGAAAAGGCACAATTGAATTTAAATTTTGTCCTTATAATGGGAACTACATACAAAATAAAGAGTAGCAAAATAATAGGGGCAATGAAAAATATGATTGAGAGTTAAAATTGTAGAATTTATTCTAATGACGGCGTAGCCTAATGGATAAGGCGTCGGTCTTCGGAACCGAAGATTGCGGGTTCGAGTCCCGTCGCCGTCTGTATTTTTTTATTTTTTCTTTTTTATATATTCTGTGAAATTCAGTTTCATGTACTGCGTATTATCCGAAC
Source organism: Plasmodium fragile (assembly GCF_000956335.1). Lineage (NCBI taxonomy): Eukaryota > Apicomplexa > Aconoidasida > Haemosporida > Plasmodiidae > Plasmodium > Plasmodium fragile. The sequence goes on along the minus strand of NW_012192651.1, from coordinate 80,860 downwards.
CTATATGTTCGTGCTATTTGTTCTTTTTACCTGTACCGCCGTGCAAAGTACAACACATATAATTCTTACGCGCCCTGGGCATTAAAATCTGTATACAAGGGGACATTCCATTTAGGGGGTAATACGATTTTGCAGTCGTCGCTTTTTGTTTTTTTGTTTTTTTTTTTTTTTTGACCTACATATGTCAAATGCGTCAGTAGAAGTGGTCCAATTTTTTCCTTAAAGCGGATTACATCCTTTTTTAGTACAAGGGCGCTCCCACAAAAAATATATAAATTTTTACCTCGATGTGAAGAGACCGCACGTCGTGAGGAAGTCAAAATACAACCTATGTAAGCGGGTAGCTACGTATGTGGGTTATGGGGACTTATGGGTAAGGTTGGGTTCAATCAAAGATGCCCTTCTTTGTATGCCTGCACGATTGTACATTTTTATTTTTTTCTACACATTTTACATACCGGTCATGTCGATTTAAGAATAACTTACATTGTAGAATTGAAATACACAAGGGGACAGAGGAGAAGAGAATAAGGCATAAAATAGGGACAACCAAAAATGGTGTAATTCTCTGTGATTTGGTTTCCCCACTTGAGCTTCGATTAAGCTTGCGAGCGCATCCATTGGAGCAAACTTACTATTATGACACTATATTCATCGTATTGAAAAAGAAATGATACTGTGATGTGGAGAGTACACCAAATGTAGGCACAAGAGTTGAAGGGGCTAGAATGAACTGCACATTGTTATACAAAGTGAGTGCATCATCAACACAGATCAATGGTGGGAGACCATGCTGAAAAAGGTGCTACGAAACCGTTGCAACAGTCTGTTAGACGAAATAGAACCGTGCCGTGTATTTGCCCTCTCGAACCATTTTGTTAAGTATGTTGTCGTAAAACATCGCATTCTATTTTGCGTGCACGAAGTGGCGTCCCTATGTGGACAGCGCAAGGTCATGGTTTCGTCCTGTTGACAGTTTTACCAAACAACATTTGTGTAGTTCATATGGCGACGTGCAATGCGCATTATTGCAGAGCGTTGTGCATGTGTGGAACACTCATAGGACAGACATGTGTGCATGAATGGAGAATATTCTTCGTAGGTTACGCGCTCGCAACGAAACGCTATAAACTAATTAGAAAACAAACAGCCAAGAGTGACCGTAAAAATTACTATTCATATTTATTCACAAAAAAAAAGGTGTACTTTAAAAAAAGGGGTTCCCAAATAACGCGGATAAGAACACTCAATTGTTCTTTTTCGTCTTTTGTATTTTGTTTATAAATGCATAGACGTCTTCATTGTAGACGTTCATTTGCATGAACGCGTTTGCCTGAGGGAAGGGGTTCGAACAAAGGGGAGCATTTTAGTGGCGGAGAAATGTAAGAAGGGCATTGTAGCTAGGTGGTATCGGGTGGACTGTATTTCCAACACGGTGCATTTGCTACACCGCTCCTGCGCACATGAATTACCATTTTTTGGAGGGGCAAATAGGACAACTGCTTAATCTCCAGGAGAGAGAGACTAAATAAATGTAAAGAGATGGAGGAGTACTTGCTCATCCGCAGGCCCCCAAAGGCAGTTATCAATTTGTACGTACTGTGCACATCGGTAAATGATTTTTTTTTTTTTCCCAAATATGATTGCACGTTATCGAAGAAGAGGGTGCACATGGTTAAATATTGTTTGGAAGAATTGTACAGCATTTCATCGTAAGATGGTGCGTTTTTCTCAATTTTGTTTTTCGCAGAGCGGGTCCGCACGCTGGATGGGGAAGCAGTTTGGGACGGAGCAGCGTCCTCATCAGGGATTCCCTCGGGGTCCCTCCCATTTTGCCATTTCGCTATGAGTTCATTCTGTCTATTATTTTCATCAGACGCACATACGTAAGCCTCTGACAGAGCAGAACAGACATTGGCCAGCTCTGAAATTTTAAACTGCTGAAGAAAGATGAGTGCTAATTTGGATAAGCATATGAGTAAGTCGTACTGGAGCAAGCAGTTCCCTTTAATTAAGGAATAAATTATTGAGCATATTAAGGTGGAATTTATGTCTTTACTCAGATGTGTTATTAACAGTTGTTCCATTTTGTCTATGTGCATGGAATGGTTATTTGAGCCGTTAGAGTAGTTCATTTTTGGTACCTCGGATGGGGGGTTGTTTCCGCTGGGGGAGCGATACTCATGAGGATGTTTCACGAGCGTGTCATCCCTGTTGTCAGGGTTTGGATCCTCAAGTGCATCGACGCTTTTCTGTTGTTTAGTTTTACCAGATGAGGTTTGGGTCAAAGGAGGCGTCTCACTCAAATGACTATTACATTGAGTAGAGGGAGGAAGTTCTTCCATCCCCAGCGTTTTGGTAAACAAAGCGTATGACTCATTCATGTGCTCATTCAATGTGTGTCCATTAAAGTTGTTTTCATTTTCATTTGAATTCAATTCATTCCTTGTTGGAGATCCGTTTGTGGGGCTTTCAATTTGGATGTGCTCCCCCGAATGGAAAGAACAATCCTGTTTGGCGGCCTGCTTGTTTGAGAGGTTATCCATATAACTGCAATAATATTGGTGATTAATGAAAAGGTATAAAATGGGGAAGAGTTTATCTGATGTGATGTTTTCTGGAGTTAAATTGTCAAGCCCTTTTGCCTTTTCGATCATGTCCAAGTACTTCTCATCATTGTACGTTATAGAATTGAGATTCTCATTCTGTTCCAGAAATGGATAAGAAGTTGTAATGAGGGAATAAATTTTGCGGCTGAGTTGGTGGAAGAATTCCTGTCGGTGTTGTGAACTTTTTGTATAGGCCTGTAACAACATGGATAATTCCTGTAGGGTGTACTCCTGAATAAATACGGCGGCAGTATTCCAGATGGACTCTAGAAGTGCATTGTTTGATAAGCCGATATTTACGTAGGCATGTATAATCATTACGATCTGTTTTGGTTCAAAAGAACTTAAAAGGTGTAAACTATTTTCTGTAATGATATGGAAGAGTTCCTCATGTAACACACATGCATTATTAAACGAGTTGGCTAAAACGCTCAAATGTCTGGGCTTCAGCAAATATGATTTATTTATTAATTCTTCTGCTATGCGTATGTATAATGTTAGGAAGTTTGCCTCTTCTGCACTTTTGAATTTGCTGTACGCATTGGTTAGAGAAACGAGCTGGTCTATGGAAAAGTACGCAGCTTTCTCTTCAATTTTGTTCTTCAAAAATAGAAACAGATCTTTGTTCAAGTGGTTAACCCTGGCACATGCATTCGCCACGTAGTGAATGGAATCGGGACACCACACTGAATCAGGGTATACACCTGCGTCTTTCTCATGGGGGTCTTCCTTGTGTGAATTTTTCCCAATAAGATAAGAGCATATTTGCTGCACCACATTTCTGATGTAAAATGTGTTAAAGTTGTACAAGGAAGACAAGTAGTTACAAATTAAGCATACATTTTTGAACTCAAAATTGTTAATTTTTTTTACTACATCTGCGCAGAGTAGTTTGAATTTATTTTCATGTTCAGGTAGTAGCTTTAACTTGGCAAAAGCGTACAGTACATATAAAGACCCATACTGGGAAAATTTCATATTTCGTCTAAAATAGTGGTTCAGCAGTGTGTTCACCATGCATGGATCGTTCACTTTGATTTTGAGGAGGCACTTTAGGATGATTCCAATTTCGCATGAATTGAACTGACTAGAGTGCTCTTTTATGTTGCACTTGATGATATTCAGGACGTCTTTTTTTTTTTCTTCCTCTTCTACTTCTAGTTCTTCCTCTTCCATTATATGTAGTTCGTTGGTGTCTCCCGCATTTTTTTTTTTTTTTTTTTTATTTCTTTGATCGTCCATTTTGCTACTTCTGCTTAACTCGATGCAGTATCGCATTATGTTCTTCACAACTTGGTTCTTCTTAGATGTGTTATGGCTCAATATAATTTCTGAAATATTTTTGTGTAGGCTGCTATATTCTTCCATTTCGAGTTTGTTTTTTTCTCTCATGGCATCCGCCATGTCAAAGTACACCTCGTCAATCATTTCGAGGTGGCTCTTCTTTTCGCTTTTTGTTCTTGGCTGGTGAAGTTCTCCAAAGCGTTTGGTCACCGTGCTGTACAGTAGATAGCCTTTGTCGTTTTTCATTTTGTTAAGTAGTTTACCCTTTAGGGGGGTAAGAAAAAGGGAAGCTACACTCATTTTTTCGTATCTACTTCAGTGGTAGAAATTACACAAACTGGCGGTTAGCTTTTCATCTTGTTGAGGGGGGCACAGACCAATTTGTTTGAACCCCTTTGCGGAGCAGAAGCGCAGAACATACGGGCTCATCAGTCGAGCGAGGTTTCCTCTCCTACAGTTCGTACGCTGCAGATGTATATAGGTGTGAAAGTTTATCTTTCCAGTGGGAACATCGTTGTTTTCGCCTACATAAGCGAGGGTGTTTCCCTCAGTGAGTTACCGTCACGGGTAGAGGCAAAATAGCAGCATTTTGTTGTTACCCATGTGATTGAATAAGGAAACAGCAGAGTATGATAAATTCGCCCATCTTATTTTGTATGTGCTTAACATAAAGGGAGTAGCTTATGACGCGTGAAGCATTTACGAGTTGGCGAACGCGACATGGAAGCGGCGTCCCGTTACATTAAACACAGAGAAGAAACCTTTTTATGGTGCTAACCGATTCGCGTTCAATTGTACCCATTGTAAAACGGAAAACAACTGCAGTAGAGAGGCGCTACGTTGGCTAGTAAACGGCGTGCATATGCATATACCATATGTTTGGGACATATAAATCCGCTACACCCTTGAGATGTTTTAGCCCCTTTTTGCACAAAATTGGTGATTGATTTTTCCTCGTCAGCAAAGCATTTTTGAGACAACATTTAATTTGCGTCTCGGTAATATACATAGAACAGATTCATAAAATAGATGGAACGTTCTGTGTGCATGTCAAATTGTACTCAGATGTTACAGCATGGGGATTGGGTTTGTCCCCATTTACTTTTTGGAAGAATAATGGTTGTATGGCAGCCTCCCCGTGGGGTACATTTTATTCGTTGTGGGGTTAATGTGTAGAGGAGGCACTTTTGTTTAACTTATTCCTTATGCACATAATAGGAACAGTGAAAGAGGAATAACAAAAAAAAAAAAAAAAAAAAAAATGAAAAGAGCGTGGTGTCTCCCAACTGGAATGCAGCATCCCCATTTTGCAAGCGTTGCATGAGCTGCCAACTTTGTGCCGATAGAGTTTTACGTGAAGAAGGAAATCTTGGGGAACGACACGTGTGATTAAAAACTTGGGAGAACAACTCATAAAGGGAAATTTTTAAATGTTTGTATCCAAAATTGTCTAGGTTTTTACTGCGTTTTTTATATTTGCGCCATGATTAGTGGGCAGGGCTTCTCTACATGTTAAGGCTAATATCCCTATTTGTGTTGGAAGAAAATGCCGTGCCCTGTTCAATGCGCAAAATGTGAATGCTGAGAAACTGGAACATACGAAGCACACATGACGGGAGACCTTACACTTTCCTAAAAACTTTACGAAAGCAGCAATGTTTTACACATTCAGGAAAAGTATATCCCCTGGAAAAAGAAATAAATATAGTGAGATCATATTTTTTTTATTTGCGGGGGGAGGGAATAAATACTTTTTAAGCACACCACTCAGATATCCTAAGAATTTTTTCAATTGGCAACAAAAAAAAAAAAAAAAAAAAAAAAAAAAAAAAACAGGGACA
>NW_012192651.1:0-74753 GCF_000956335.1 Plasmodium fragile | reverse complement strand
AAAAAAAAAAAAAAAAAAAAAAAAAAAAAAAAAAAAACAGGGACATTCAGAATGTCATTTGTGCTTTTATGTAATTAAGTGGCACATAATTTCGAGCGTTCTAAATGGCTTCTGTATTATTCTCCATAAATTATCGTGCCTTTTATTTTTCACCCCACTTTTTTTAATTTTTTTTTTTTTTTTTCGCCCTTTCCGCATGCTTCCCCCCCCCTTCGTTTCCTCAACTTGCAAATATGTGCAAAATTGCACATTCCATTTTGCTGCTTAAGATTGCGCATTTTTTTTTTTTTTTTTAAATAAGCCCCTCACACGTAAGCATGTTGATATATGTGCATATTTTTTAAGGGCAATTATTGAGCTGGACTTGGCCAAAGACTTGCTAATCGCAGTAGGCTCTGTGTTTATGTGTAAGGCGTAAACTTTTTTTTCGTAATTATTTTGAAAAATAATTCTTTTTTCTCTTTTTTCCCTTTTGAAGATGCGTTGATACATCATCTGAATTGATCATTCGCATCGTTTAATTATATACATTTGGTACGTAGTAGCTCTCGCGTCTTACTGACTCGTCTGGAGTACCACATAAAGGGTAGCACTCGTTAGCAGTGTGTTCATCTATGTGCACGACCTACTTTTCCATGTTGGGATTGTTCCCCAGCGTGTGAAGAAATTGGACATGCAGATTGGCGAAGTAGCCAAAAATAGAGAGGAGAACCACCACCACCCTGTACAGCAGTTACCTCCGTGTAACATCATGCTTCCGTCGTAAGACAAAAGATGGAAACTCGGAAGGGACGCACAAGTAGTGACTTGAAGGGTGGGACAACAAAGAGTGAAACGAAAAAATGTTTTACAAATCAGGGGACATCCTCCGTAGGGGTTAACCAAAAAACGAGAATAAATTCAAACCTTGGAGAAAATAAAAAGGGGAACCATTTGCCAGAGAAGGAAAATAAAAATAGCAGCAAAAGTGAGGAAGTGGAAAAAGCGGCAAATGATGTTGACAACAATTTAAGTTATAAAAAATTAAGAAAAAAATTGAACAATTTAAATTATAAGGGTTCCTTATGTCTGTCCTGCACACCATTAGTGCAAATAATTTTTGATGATCTGATTCAGGCCATTCAGAATTTTCAGAAGCTATCAGATAAGTATGAAGACTCGCAGAGGAGATACAAAGAGTTGGTAAATGATAAGAGAAAGAACAATTCTCAATTGGCAGTAAAAGAAGGAGGGGATGGAAAGCACGGTAGCAATTTGTACTTAAGCGGGGAGTACGACGGGGAGGTGGAAAAGGCGCCTGATCAGGTAGGTACTGGAGTTGTCCCGGATGAGTCAAAGCAAACCGCTCAGAATGAGCATAGCATAGGCGCAGCATCGAAGCAGTACGAGCGCATAATTTCGGAATTGTCCAAACAAGTGCAGGAGGAAAGCAAGTTGAAGGAGAACTATATGAAGGAAAATAAAAAGTTGAAGTTCACGTTGGAGATGCTACAAAATGAGAAGAAAGACAAATTTGATGAATCCACTGACGACGTATCTTGTGAGGACTTGTGTTCCTTTAACAACAGAACGAAATCATTTGACGATTTTGAAATTGACAAAATTAAGAAAAAGGAAAAGAAGTTGTGTCAAATGGGAAGCTGCCTAATCAACGAACACACCATATCGTTAGGAAAAGAATTGTCCTACTACAAGAATTTATGTAAGGAATTCAAAGTGGACATAGACCGCATGCGGAAGGACAACGATGGGGAGGAATCTCCAGTTCGGGGCGAAGTCCTATTGGAACAGAAAAACGCAGAAATAAAGTACCTGAACAAACGATTAAGTGAGTACGAAATTGAAATCAGAAAATTGAACGAACTGAGGATGATCAACGATATTAAAAAGCAGAAGGAGTCGAACGATGACGAGTCGGCATGTGAAAGCGCTCCAAGTGAACTTATAAACCAGGAGCACACGATGTGTAACTTTGATCCGGATGAGGATACCCTGAGTGGGGATATGCAGACGAGAAATGGAACCTCTGTGAGGAAGGACAGCAATTTAAGCAAAATGGTAAAATCGAAAAATAGGGAAATTTATCATTTGAAGAATAGGGTAAAACTGTTGGAGACGGAACTTCAGATGAAGAACGAGGAGGAGAAGAAGGTTGAGAATCTGCATCGGGTGGGTGATAACGGAGGTGGGGAACGGGACAAGGATAAGGCGTCCAATATGGTGAGGGATGAAAATGGATGGGGTAATTCGAGCTGTGAAGACGAAGCGGTGATGAAGCGGAGAGACGTTGAAAGAGAACTACACGAATTACAATCCGTTTTGGAAACATTGAAAGCAGAACTGAAGGAAGAGAAGAAAAAAAGCGATAAGTATGAAAAGAAATACAATGAAGAAAAAAGCGAAATTGCCATTTTGAAGGATGAACTAAAGAATTTAGAAAAAGAAATCAAAGTGAAAGAAAGTGAATTTAATCTGAACAAGAATACCATAAATAATTTGAAATTGGAGTCAGCCGAATTTAATAACATTATGTCTTTTTCGAACGAGACGAAGAAGCATTTGACGGAGTATATTCACAATTTGCTAAACAAATTGAGCGAAGCAAATGACAAAATTGACGAGCTAAAGGATGGAAGCATACTTCAAAAACAGAAGATAGAAGTTTATAGAGGTGAAATAAAAAAGTTAAAGGAGGATTTGATAGATTCGAGCAATCAGATAGACGAGTTCGCATCCCTGTTGGACAAAAAGGATGAAGTTATTCAAAGTTTTAAGGAAAAGCTAGAAAATGTAAACAAACAATATGGAGATCTTACCATACAATACAATGAAGTGTTAAAGGAAAATAAAAATTTACAAATAACGAATTCATCTCATAATGCGAACAGCACCTTAATCATTCAACAACTGCAGCAGGAAATTCACATGCTAAATGTAACGAATAATCACTTGAAAAAAATTGAAGATGATTACAAAATTATTTTACAAGAGAAAACGATAATAGAAGACGCAGCAATAAAGATCCAGTCGGAATTGAAAAAGTCCGTTGATAAAATTAAAAATTTAGAAACGTACATACAGACTTTGTCAATAGAGATAGCTAACTTAAAGACACAAAGAGATGATTCACTTGATGCTCTTACCAAAGTAGCCATCGACAAAACGCAATACGAAAATGAAGTAATTCAAAGCAAAAGCATTATACACGATTTGAAGAAGCAACTTAATGAATACGAAAGCAATGTGAAGTATGTCCAAAATAACATTAGTGAAATAAATAAAATGCATTTACAGAAGGAGGAGCAAGAAATTATTTTAAAAAATGAAATTAAATCGTTGAGGGAAAATTTGAACGAGAAAACTATCAAGTTGGAACTCCTCCAGGAGAAGGAAAACAAATTTGAGCAGAACACCATGGCGTATAATGAATTCCACATGGAAGCGCAGAAGAAATATAACTCGTATGAAAAAATGATTCAACGACTGAACAAAGAAATCGACGAGCTGACTATAAACAATAATGATAATATTATCATTATTGAAAAATTGAAAAGCGAACTAGACACTCATCAGAGGAATAATGTGTGCGATTTTTCGAAGACATTTTTTCGTAGCGCCGAGGAGATGGTACGTGCTGGCGGGGTTGGTGTTGCTTCCGGAAATGATCTTCACCACATAGACAGGGAAGGATTCCCAAATAGACGCTCAGAGAGTGACCCTGCAGGGGAAGAAAGTAAGGAAGCAAAAATCGGCACAGCGGAGGAAGGATTCTACGAAATGAACTGTACTAATAATGAGAACTCAAAAGAGGAAAACGAAATATATGACTACGATGACGACTTTACCATCTTTATTAACTCGAATAAAAACAGTTTTGGCAAAAAATATAAAAATGGAACAGAGGAAAGACAAGAAATAAAAATAAGGGACGATGAGGAAGATGGAATTGTAGACAGCCTGAACGACCTGGTCGATGACGAGGGGGTTAATGAACTTAGTTTGAGCAACAAGAAAATGAAAAACGATGCAAGCAATTTAGACGACAGGACGGAAAATGATTACTATGATGAACAGTTCGATTCTGTGGGAAGGAAGGAAAAATCAGGACATGACCAAGGGGTTAATGAATCCGAGAGTTCTTCCAACAGTAGCAGTTCTAATATGGATTTCCTCTCCTTTAGTAAGAAGGACAAAAGGACGAAGGGTTCGACAAAGGGAGGCCGCAACCGGGGCAATGATCAATCGACGGTCACACTAAAAGGGCTGACATTGTCAGCTTTACACAGCGCGAGTAACAATAATAACCATGGGGGTAGGAGTGGAGGTTGGAGCAAAGGCAGGGAAGGCTCCCATATCGGACGTAGCGGAAGTCGCGGTGGGAGTAGCAGCAGCAGAAGCAGTAGTCGCGCCACCATTCCTAGGGAAAAACTGCGCAACAAGCTGGATGAGTATTGCGGAAGTGAGAACTCCTCGTCGTACCTGGGCAACCACGACGTTTCCCTCTTCAACAGCTCTAAGATAAAAGACATTTTCAATTTGAAGTCCATCAACAAGTGGGCTAAAAATGGCAACGCCAAGGATGAACACAAATTTGTCAGGGGAACGTCCAAACTGAGCGGCGCAAATAAAAACAACACTTACGACATCGGTGGTAGTAAGTGTAAGACGGACAAGACGAGGAGGAAGGAATCTTATGAAGATATCCTGTTCGACTTTAAGCGCAATTGGTCTGTGAGGGAGGACGAGCCTAGGGGGGAAGACATCAGTGGGGGAGGTGCAAGAAGGGGTTCGCATAATGGTCCTAAAAATGGTCTAAAAAATAACCCAACGAATAAATATGGTGTCGACGACTCGGACTCCCTCCCATATGATAAGACATATGAGCAAAAGGAGAAAACTAATAAGATAAAAAATAGGCAAATTGGAAAGGATGATTATCGAAGTAAATACCCCACGTACCACACCGACGAGGATGAGGAGGTGGACAATTCTGTGGATGCAGAAGGGACGGGCAAGGATAGTAAATATCCAAGAAATGAATTGCAAAAATCGAATTATGACCCCAAAAATTTAAAAAATAGCGAAGATTATTCTTTGAGGAAAAAGGCATCGCGCAAAATTACTACACTGCAAATGTCCAGCAGTAAGAATAAGCTTAAACACTATCCACGTGGAAGTAAAAAAAAGAGTGACCTTGCTGATTATAATTCACAAAAGGTCACATCAAGGAATAAGGAAAGCAACAGGGCATCCCCAAAGATGATTATTGGTACACGTGGAAGAACAAATGAGAGGCATAAGGGCAAGGACTATTATAATGATGACGAGGGGGATAAAAGGAATTACAATTTTATTTCTCAAACAAGTTACGAGGCTAATAGTAATACTAGCAGCATCCTGCTTGATTCAGTCAGTTCCGACTTTGCGCAGAGTAGCAGCGTAGACCAGTATAACCATGCTGGACAAAAGAAGCCAAAAGAGCGATTAAATTATTTAAATTTCAAAAAGGATTCTGATTATAACAACATTTTGTACAGTTCAAACGATTCTAATATTTTGAGTGGAGCGAATAGATTGGGAGGGTCGATTTCTTATGGCAAAAATGGGGGGCGTGAAAAACATGGAAGGGTCGACAAAAGGGACATGGTAAGAAAAACCAGTGATAGCAGCCCGCATGGAAACAAAAAGGAATTTTTGGATAGGGAAGAGGAAGGAAACAATTCCTATAGCAATATGAGCTCCCCCTTTGATGAAAAGACCAATAACAAATTTGAGAAGGCACACATGAAGGAAGAAGAAGTGGAGAGTATACCTAAAAAGGAAGAAATGAATAATAACCCCCCAAATAATCAAGATTTGTACAATAAATATATGGGCGTTTTACAAAGTTTAAAGAGCGAAGAAATGGATGCATCTGTGAACACAACGAATAATGTAACCATAGATTTGACCAACGACTTTAGCAAAACGCAGGAGAATTCCACGTCCATTTTGTCTTCCTCCAAAACATTGCACAAGGATAGTGTGTTTAGCAATATATCAAAATTTAAATTTAATGAAGAATTGCACGAGTATAATTGTGACCCCCTAACAATTATCAAACCTATCGAGGATTCAAATCGGGAGCCATACTAAAAAGCAGGCTCGAAGTTCAGCATTGAAGTGGGATAGTAGTGCTTTCTTTTTTTTTTTTTTGTGCAGAAGTGTCAACCGCTTTGGGAAATCATATTTTGAAGGTAAAATTTTTTGAGACAGCTTTTTGGGGATGAGGGCATCCTCCCGTTTTAGCATATGCACGGGGGTGTCGTGAGACCCATGCACGTACATGCACCCATTTTGTGTGGGCGTATTGTATCTCCGTGGAATGTGTTTTTATTTTCCTGTACGAAATCGCCCAATGGGAAAATTGTTTCTGTTAACTGCAGTTGCATGAATGGGGACCCACAATCTGTTATTAAATGTGGCCGTCTTTTTTTTTTTTTTTTTTCAGTGTCTTTTTTTTGTGTCCCATTTTTTGCACTGCTTGCGTAGATTTGTACACAAACAAACTGTGTTTATGGATTAAGTTGACGAATTAATCAACAGTTGGGGGTGTGGGGAGGTTGGTCTTTTGGGTTTCTTCCTCCAATCTACAGTATCATAAGGTTGCCGTTTCAAATAGTGCCGAGTAGACCGTTCGGTTGATCAGAGTTTTACCATGTGTACGTGCTGAGTTACGAAGTGGTTGAGCAGGAAATTTTGTGTCAACGGGAAATATGCACACACACAGAGAGCATATTTTGATTGGTGCAGGGAAAATTTTCGAAAAGTACAAAGCAGGGCTTCTATGAAGAAGCGGCCAATGTTAAATGCGTATACTTCGTGCCGTTCGCCTCATGTGGAAGCATGCGAGTTAAATAAGGGGAAAACTGTGTGACAGGAAAAATATTTAAATTTACAAAAATAAGGATCTTTCGATAAAGTTTGTAGGTGTAACATACATATTAAAGAGTTGGTAATTATTGTGCTGAATACTATTGGTATCCATTTGTTTACAAAACGCACTTTATAACTTAGGGTTACATTGATTAAAGACAAGGGCACACATTAAAACAAACGTATGCAGGTAATGAGGGAGGTGAACATACGTAAAGGTACGTGCTTTGTCGTACGCCACACATAGGCATATACTTCTTGCCGTACACGTGTGTACTTGCAAGTGTACATATATTTGCGCACACCTTGGGGGGGGAAGGCACTACACATATAAATACATATATATTAAAACGTCATTCTTAATAAATACATATTAAAAAAAAAAAAAAAGTGAAACGAAAAATGAATACGGGGGCCCTCAAATGGTAAGTGATGGTATACAGATAGGTAAATTTAAAAAAAAATAATTAAAAAAAAGGAGAGGAAGAAGCGAATGAGGTAATAGTAGAGGTGGGCTAGTGATCAAAAAAAAAAAAAAAAAAAGAGCGAGAGAGGGAAGCACAATACTGGTGCTCATATACGTGTACATGTAAGCGCGTACACATAAGCACTTACATGTACCCATGTGCACATGTCTAAGACAGCGCGTGGGAAACTTAATAAAACATAGAGGGTCGTGCGCCCTATATCGAGGGAGAAGTACACATATGTGCATGATAATTTTACAGGGTCGGTGGGTAGAATGGAAGCGATAAACACGCACCCACAGAAAAATTATACATAAAATGGGTGTTCTTGTAAAGGTTTGCATAACAAGTTAATTGTTTTTCATAACATCCCTTTGGCAGAGAGGGCACTGTCTTCTCTGGGAGAGCCACTTCTTGGCGCACTTTGTGTGGAAGTTGTGTAAACATCTTAATTCAAGAATATCATCCTTTGCGGCAAAATCGCATAGGCAAATGGAGCACGACTCGTTTTTTAATTTTCTGTCTGGTGAATATTTAAAGGTAGGGATTTCTGCAAAAAATGGTTTTGGTACCCCTTTTTTCTGTTTCGGCACATTTTGATGATATGGAAAAAAGAAGCAGAACCATATGACTGTAAAGAATACTCGGAACACACATGAGAGGATAATAGACCATGATATAAACCACAAGTAGAAATTCCTCGTGTACTTTCTTGTCATGACCATTACGATGGTGCCTGTAATAAACCATAAATAGTTCAGCAGGCTGAACCTCTTGCTGAGTTTCCATCCCTTGGAGCTCGTGAGTCTTCTCAGCCTGCGTGCGAGGGGGAGGATGGAAGGAATGTGTAGCGGTGATGATGTGTAAACGCGGCTCTCGCTCAATTACATATACATAAAATGGGATTTTCACATAGGGGCAAGAAATACATATATATGTGCGCACATCAAATTTTGGCGCATGAATGCGTTACGATAAGGTAAACAAGCTCGTTTCTTACGCGTGAATGTGCATCCGTTCATTTTCCATCTTATACTTCCTCAACAGAAAGTAGAGAAAGAATCGCACGGGGGCCTGTACAAGCTGCAGCAAGCTGTTAATTACTATCCACCATCTCAGGATCTCATTGCATGAGCACTCCTTCCAGTGAATGATTAGATACGCCAAGTAAGGGAAGGAGGTGCTGATGCTTATTACAGCTGAAATGAGATTTATTCTTTCTATAAAGTACAATGAATCACTTGGTGCAGTTGCTATGATGTCCATTATAGGATCGGCATTGTTCTGCATTTCTTGATCGGTGGCGGTCATGTAGTTTTTCACAAACTGAAGAGGAGGAAAACACATGATAAAAAAAAAAAAGGGGGAAGCACAATTAGCGAATGGTCATACAATTATGGGCGGCATAAAATATCACATCATGCTTAACGCATCTAAGTTAACAGTTTATCATTTTTGCAAATCATATTTGTTGTGGTTTCGCCGTTTGTTGGACAAGGGATTCCACGCAACAGTTGCTCAAAGCAGGGGTCATGCAGACAAGGGTAACTTGCTCGTGCAGAAGGAACTCTCATAGTTGTTCATGTCGTATCAACCCCCATAAGCATTTGTGCTTTCTCATGCCCTTTCACTTTTGTCTCTCACTTACATGTGACGTGTTCACGTATATTCTTCTGATATATGCGCGCACTGAATTTTCTGTTTCTGCCATTTTGGTACTATATTCAGCGCTCAAATAAAACTGTAATGCGTATTCATATATTACAAGTTTTGTACGAGAAAAAAAAAAAAAAAATAAGCTCTGGAAGGAAGGGGAGAAAGAGCGGAGAATTTTAAGAAGTGTTAATTATCCACGCAAATTGTACTTTCATAAAAAAATAATGTTACATTAATGAAAATGCATTCTCAAAAAAATGGTTTTCCAAAATTGGGAAAAAAAAAAAAAAAAAAAAAAAGTATAAACAGGCGGGGAAACATATGTGTAAATGTCGGGAAAAGTACGTGGCAGGGTAATCAAACCACATTACAAGTAACATTCGTGTGGCTCAAAGGTAAAAATAATTATATGCATTATATACTCGTTTGTGTAAACGTGATTACGCGCGCGTATGTAACTGTACATATGTGTATATAAATATGAACGCATTTGCGCACATATGTAGTGTACTTATGCACATATATTTTACGTGTTTATATTTTGTTCGTATACATTTGTATTATGCATTTGTGTATACATAGGCAAAGGTGAAGCAGCGCATGACATCGCTCATTACATTTGCACACGTACGTTTAAAAAAAAAAATAGAAAAAACAAGGAAGAGGGAAAATATGAACAAGTGAAGAAATTCGCAAATTGGACGTTTATGGAAAACAGCGCAAATAATTCAACACAGTTTTGCAAAAAACGCAGTGCGGAGGAGTGAAAACTTACCCAAATTTATGCCGCTGGGCTTTGCGAGCGTACTTTAACGAAGCTAAGCGTCTGGACGTGGAGATTCTGTAAATGGGTTTTCCTCAGGTGGGCAAATGCGTCAAACTGGTGCGTTCATAAGTCACAGTTGCGTTTTTTTACCATATTGGCGCGTAATGTGGCACGAACACCTTTGTGTATACACGTACTTGGGGCAGTCCTTAACTAAACAGCTGTTCAGTGGGGCGTAGTTCTGTTACGAGCTATAAGCTACGAACTACGAGCGTTTTAGTCGCTGCTCGTCAATCTTTGGGAAAGGGCGAAAGGCAGGCAGGGAAGAGTTATCCATGCAGTTGCAGAACGCTCAGGTACTTAAACATACAAGTACATATATGTAAGCATAATGCAGCCGCGCAACGTAGGACAGTGCTGGTTTTGTGCCCTCCTGGACCTTCCAAACAGTGATTTGTATTCCCAAAGGAATGTTCAAAGCAAGGAACAGTGAACGCTACTGTGTAAAAACACTTAAACTTTGGTATGAGCAGTTAAAGAGGGCAAAAATGGGGCATAAAAATGCGGATGACAAACAGATAAAGTTTGGCACATGCTACATGTAAGTATAAGTATTTTTATATATATTATATACATATACAATACATATAACGTTAAGCCAGATAATCAATAAGGTACGGTGAACATATTGTAGCGTTTAAACATGTAGGACTGTGCGTAAATGTTTTTATTTTAAGCTTGTTTTTTCAGCAGGTTGAAAAAAACAAAAAAAAAAAAAATTGTTTCGTGTTAATAACCGTGATGTTAATGTGAATTTGGGTACTTTAAATAACAGAACGAACAAATGAACGATTTTAAAAACGAGAATTTTTTTTTTTTTTTAAATGGTTAACATTGCACAATTTGAAAAAATGAAGGTGAATATGACGGCATTATAAACCCATATTTTAAAAAAAAAAATATATATAATATATAACATCCTCTTTAGTGGTATTCTTTTATTGCTTCATTCCTCGAGTATATATCACTATGCAGGTGACGAAAAAATGCCGTAAAAATGGAAAAAGTACAAAACATGGCGAAAATACTAAATATTACGAAATGTAGCGAACAATGCTGCACGAGTCAAAATAAAGCTAAGCAAAACAAAATGTACTTTAACTGATGCGATAAAGCAGAATTAAGACTGCTGTGTTATTGCATAGGAAAATGTATGTCATATGCGCTAGTTATATATAGCAGGTCTTAAATAAACTACACAAAAAAAATTTAAAGCTCATTTTAATGGCTTTGCATTTCTGTAATGATCAATGAATGGGAAAAAATATATATATATATGAACAGACGTAAACGTGGACGTGCGGGGGAAAAAAGACTCATGTCCGGAAAATGCAATTATGGCCATTTCACAGTTTCAAAACTAGTGACAAGCTCTCTTAATCATTACATATACATATATCATACGTGTAGGCATATTCAAACGTGTGTCATTAGAAATTCATGTGTTCTCTTACTGTAAGGAGGCATATATTGTTCTATTAGCTGATCCATATATTAAGTGTTCTATGTACAATTTATAAATTCACAGTTAATGCATAATAAGATACCAGGATAAGAGTAATTATACACGTTGGGGGGAAATGAAAGTTAATGTGAGCAAGGCTCACAATTTTATTTTGATAAGTTTGTTGTTTTCAAACGCATGGTATGTATATTTGCTCAATTATAAAAATAGGTTTGTACATATTATGTAACTATGTCTTGTATTTTTTTTTTTTTTTTTTTTTTTTTTTTCATAATGTACAGATGTGCGTGGGAAAAAAAGAAAAAATTTGCTAATCAAAAATATCTAATGCACAATTGTTCCCTCTCTAGGGGGCTCGGGTTGGTAATCGTTGAGTAAACAATGAGGTAAAAGAGGAAGAAAAGTATATCGAAGGTGATCAAACTCCGCGTAATTAGGGGGTGCATCAAATAAGAATACAGAGCTCCTAACCAAGGATGGGGACTTCATTTGAGGGATCCCGTCCAAGGAAACATTACTTGGGGAGGTCCTCATTCTCTTTGTTTGGTTTCTTTTCATCTTTCTCCTTTTTGTCTTCCTTTTCCTTTACCTTTTCGTCTACCACTATTCTGACCTTTTTCTTTGGGGTCTTCTTTTCATTTTCTGAGCTATGTTCTTGAGAGTCGGCCACGCTCATTGATCCACTTGGCAAAGACCCCACCTCTGAGGTCTTCTCGGGCTCTTCCTTCTGTTGCTTCCTCGTAATTTCTGCATTTCTTTTTTCCACTTCCTCCTGCGTCGGTATGTATCTCTCCTGACCCTTGGGGAGCTTTTTTTTGGTTTTCGACTTTCCCTTCTTCATGTTGCCTTCGCTTTTACTCCTGGGCGAAAGCGGTTCCTGCAAACGGGAATTGGCAACTGCGTGTAAAAGGCCACTTGCACATAGCCCATGTGCATTGTAGAGTCCCACATATGACCATGCACCATTTAGGCGCATATCTATAATGGTATTTTCATGTATATTTGTGTTGGTTTTTCCTTTTTTTTTTTTTTGTTTTCACGTATTCGTTCAAACACAGGGGAATGCAGTCTAAGGCTTTGTCACCTATCTAGATTGGGCTCTGAATGTTCAGTTCAGTGCAACTGTGATTCCAAAAGGGCCTTTTGGGAAAAAGTAAAGGTTAAAAATTGCGTAATGCAAAATGTGAACAAAATGCTTTTTGTTTTGTTAACCGTGTAAAAACCATGTTTTTGCACTTATCAGGTTTGGTGTGTTGTTGCAAGCTTGCATCATATGCTATGCTATATACGAAACATAAAAAAAAGAATGTGTTTATGATTTTGTGACAAGGAAAATAGAAAATAATATCGTTTAACATAAACCAATTTAATTCATTTTAAAAGTTAAAATGTTTAAATGCATGTAGCAACATTATGAATTTTTTTTTTTTTTTTTTTTTTTTTGCACGCCACGTTTATAATATGCCCAAGTCGTGAGAACAAAAAAACTAAAATGCATGAATTGTAGCATATGGACTTAACATTTTACAGAACCAAACATTTTTTTTTTTTTGAAACATACGAATACAAAAGTGATCAAATTGTACTTATATACATATGAAAGGGGAACAGAAGTCAATTTGGACCCTTAATATAGCCACCTGTAGACAGTACACCGGGATATAGAGGAAAACGTCTGCTGTGTGTTGTAAAGCATAGCTCCGTACAGTGCTGTGATGTATTTTATTTTGTTTCTTTGAACATGTGTACATATTTTGGAACTGTACAAAGCTAATGGGACCAAACCGTGATCTGAACCACTAAGTGGTGGCGAAAGTACATGTCAGAAGAACAGATGAGCGAATTGGAAGGAGCGAAAAGAGTGCGAGAAAATTGTAAGCTCATAGGGGTGGACGTTTAACTGCTTAGAAATATGATCCAGTCGCTGCTCACATGTGTATGTTTAAGCACACATGTGTAATGGGCATATAAAAGGCAAATACACCAACATACGTTATGTGCACAGCACCGGTTCGGTAGTTTGGAGACTGCCCCAGAACAGTACACTAATTTAAAAGGAATCAACACAGATTGGTATGTGTTGCCCGCTCCGTGTTGCCGCTTAGTCTTTTGCAACTCCCCATTTGAGGCACCTTCAAATACAACTTGTTGCACCATAGGTTGACGGAGCATATATAAAAAGGTTGCCCTTATGTACGGAAAAAAAAAAAAGAAAAAAGGTTGCGTATAAAGCAGCAGCGTAACGACGTAACGCAGTGGGAGAAACGTCATAGAAGTGAACCGCTAACACATGGTAAAAAATTTTGACATTTTTTTTTATCAGCGCCAATGTGATAACATTGCACATTTCTTTTTTCTTTTTTTTACCACCACGTAGTTTTGCCCATTTGGGAATCTCCATTATGAACGAACTCATATTGTGCAATTGTTCTCCGATAATTAAAAAAAATAATAAAAAAATTAGAAAAGAGTTAAAGCTATTTTGCGAAGTGGTATAACACTTGGCAGCGTTTATTTATTAATTTTTGCTTCCAATTTGATGTACAAGGATATGTAACATGTAATATATATAATTCCCCCTTTTGAAGATTTTTTTTTTTAAGTTTTACCCTAATTAGAAACTCCTCATTTGCCATTTTAAGGAGGCACTTTTGTGCGGCAAACTAGTACGTACAACAAATTTTGGAATCGCGGCCAAGTACTCTTTTGGCAAGGAAGTGGCACACCCTGCCGACAGACCCTTCCCCTAGGGTACGCACAAACATATATAAATATATGTTAATATACATGTGTATATATTTATATTCGAATGTGTGTTTGTACATCCCCCTATGTAAATAGCGGGCCGCGCAATTTGTACTACTTATTAACGTATACGGCGCATTCGCATTTGTGAGTATTTTTACGAGTTTCAAAATTTTGAAGAAGAGAACGAAGTAGCTTTTTTCTTAAGAAGTAAAAAATAGCGTAAATAATGTAGAGCCAGTTTTTTTTTGTGACAGAAGAAAAAGAGGCAGAAGGCGCGTCTGTAATTTTACGGTGAGTCAGAAGGCGCTTGGCAAATATTCTTCTTGCCTGCCTAATTACCGTACGTACATGTGTGTACATATGTAGGTCGTGTGAGAGTGAATCTTCTAAGTTACCCAGTAGAATAATTCCAACATAATACCATCACGCAGGGTCACTTGGGCTGAATTCTTAACGTTATCAGTATAGTGGTGTTTACCATTTGATAGTGAGTCGTAGTAGCGACTGTTGCTCATCGTATAAACATCCCCGCACACACGCATACCCTTCTTTGCGTTTGTAAAGAAGCCAATGTACATAAGGGATGTACAAAGCAAATTACGGCTAAAAGGAGGGCATGTCATACTTTCCAAACACATGCATATAGCATATATTACACCGTCACATTAGGAAGTTTCTAATTTGACCCAATTAAAAGAATCGCATGCGAACATATGCAAGCACATTTTGTTTACGCGTCAAGCACACATGCACATAAATCAACAAGAAAATGGATTTGTGGGACAAAGACTATGAGAAGGCTATACAGACAGGGAAAGAAATTAAAAAGATATTAAAGAAAAATGAAAAAGAGAAGAAGAAGGCAAAGAACAGGGCAATTTTAAGGGGGAAAATAACCGAATTTAATCAAAGTTTTAGATTCTTGGAGCACCAGCTAAATAATGATTACATAAAGAATGACAAAGTGTACATCAAAAATGAATCCAAGTACAAGAACAAAATGTCCACCCTGGAAAAACTGAAAAAGGACATAATGAATTTGTATGAAGATTTCGCTTCTACTCATGAGGAGGTACAGTTTGGCATGTGGCAAAGCGTATGGGGGGTGACCCCAGGAATACCACCAATTTGTGTATATTCATAGGGCATGTATATCTGCATAATATATACATATCCCCGTATGTGGGCCTCTTTCTCCCTCTTTAGGATGCCTCGTTCAACATAAATATGGATTTTATGAACGACCTGGACAACGAAAATGGCTCATACTTGAACGACTTAAACAAGGAGGAGTTACTCTTGAAGCAGCAGAATTTGATGAAGTTGCAAGACGAGCAGTTGAGTTTTCTGGAAGGCACTACGCACAACTTAAAAAATATTAGCTACAATATAAACAGCGAATTGCGAATGCATAATGAATTGTTGGATGACATAGACAGGGATGTCGATGAGACGAACAATTTGCTTAACAGGAACAGAAACATTTTCGAAAGAGTCACAAATAATACGAGCAATTATTTTTTGTATGTAATTATTGCCGTTTTGACCACGTCGCTCGTGTTTTTCATAATCATTCTCTAGCGCAGAGAGGGGGCAACTTGAAGGTCCATGACCTGCTGGGGTTACAAAGCAGAATGGAATGGAATGAATTGTAATAAAAAGGAACATATTGGAATGAAGTCGAGCGAAACAGCCCATGCGCGCAGTCGTTACATATTGGTTGCTAGTCCAGCGCCATAATCCGTTGTGAAGAATTTTTTGCTCACCCTTTTTGTCCACGCCTTTGCTTTAACATCGAATAATGCTGACGTGTTTTTTTAATGTGCACATGCCGAGGCTATTTTTTTTTTTTTTTTTTTTTTTTTGATTTCGCTTCTTGCTCAATTTAAATATGTTGTCATACTTGATGCAGAATTTATTGTGTCATATGTTATATGTCCTACATCGTGTTTGTTTTTCAATTCGAATCATAATTTAATTGTTGTTTGAGTGTTCACTGTTTCTTTATTGTTTTTTCTTTTCGTTTCTTTTTTTTTTTTTTTTTGTTTTAATGATATGTGATATTCTTTTTAAGGCGCCGTTCCAAGGTGTGCTCATGTGTGGAGGCGCACCTATTTAACTTCACACTTTAAATATTTTTCAAAATTGTCCTAGTAAATGTTTTAGTTGATGCAAAGTTATCGCAACAAAGCGTGGATGTTATGCTACAATGTTAGGAACATTCGTAGGAAACGGGGGGGGACGCAGGGAAGAAGTGAAAATAGGCATGTGCGAACAACTTTTTATAGGTGAAGGGGGGTACAACAATTTGGAGCATCGCTGTTGCCATTGCAATTTTGAGGGGCGGACTGCTTTATCCCCCTCCTTTTGCTAAAAAGACAATCCAACATTGGATTCTTCACTTGTGGGTAGCCAATAAGACGTGGAAAAGGTCTGAGCAAATGGATAAATGGGGGCGCTGCACCCGATTTGTTGAAAACACCGTGGTGATTTATAACAATTTAACCTTATGCGATTTCGCGCATGTTTATAAAGTCCTGTTTTTCGAAAAAAAAAAATGTGCAACATTTTTCAAAATATAAAGCGAATGCTGGTGATGTAAATAAAAAGAATAACATTTATTGTATGGTCGAAAAAGAATGCATTAATTGGGACGTAGCTAACAATTTGCAAACTGTTAATTCGAATGATGTGTATGTATATATATGCATGCGAGGGATATGCACATGAGGGGAACACAGACGTTGTGAGCTGTTAACACGTATGCAAGGCACACACATGTGTGCAGATAGGAGGGTTGGGACCATGAAAAAATTCGAGAAAAATGATACGTATGTATATTTATGCCGGCCTGGCATAAAGGCGTTTTAAAAAAGGTGCTTAAATGGGCACATTTATATATATATATAAAGCTGTATTCACAAGTGTGGAGAGGCATGAATGGTAGCGCGCTTCCACCACGTGTAAATATAAGCGCGACTTATATATACGAATATATGTGTGTAACCTTCAGCTGTGAAGTGCGAACAACTTGTACTATATTACTCCCATTTAACAACAAAAACAAGAGATATAGGCATGGGCATGTAAAGACATATATATATATGTATGTATGAGGACGGGTGACACCCTCTTTTTTGGTAAGTATATGCATGACCCACGCAGGATATGACCGCTTGCATTGCATTCTTGCAGTTTTGAAAAAAAAAAAAAAAAACAAAAAAAAAACTAGCCAAATTTCTTCTTCACCACAGAGTATAAGAAAGTGCCACTTACAGCTATAGTTGAACCAAGTCCACCAAGGAAGGAAAATTTCGTTCCAAATATGAAGTAGCTAGTTAATATTAAAAAAACTCTCTTGACTGTGCTAGCCACGGCGTGAGTAATATGATTTAATCTGTTTAACGAAATGAAGGACAACTGATTGTACAGGTAAAACCACACACCTGACATGAGGACATGTCTTCCCAGTACCTTTAAAACGTCTTTGTTATCCATCAAGTAGGCGTAGGCATCTTTCCACTTGTGTGCATCAAGGTATAAAGCTGGTGTCAAAAAGATGGCAGAGGAGAGTGTTAAAAGAGCAAATATATTTTCAGGAGTTAAATGTTTTCCTAATCTTTCTAAATTTTTATCCATCATAATTTTTGCTTCTATAGCTCTCATGGTTGAAAGTACGTTGGCCGACAAGGTTGAATATAATGCCTTGTAGGTAAATGATAGTTCCTTTATTGACGCTAAGGACACACCAAATACGATTGGAAGTAGGGAAGAATAAGTATAAAGGGACATTCTGTTGTTCATTAAGAAATATGAGAAGAAGGCTGCAAATAATGGTGAAGAGGCTTTAACAATGTGGACAAAACTTATTGCCCCAGCTCCCATGGCGATAACAGATAAGAGGTGAGCATAGCCATGATATATACTTTGCTTCATTATGCTACTATATTTTTTTAAAAAGAGTACATACTTTTGTAATGCCTTTATTAATGCATTTCTATCACTTAGGTTTATTTTCCTCATTTCCTGTTCATCGTAGAATAGTTCCGGTTGATTTCTCAATTTGAGGGCCCAGGGAATTAGGAAGATTGGCAAGCCCACATAAATTTGCGCTATGGCAATTGTAATTGGCAAATTTAATAAATTTAATGCCTTTTTATTTTCAATGTTGTAGAAGATGTTACATAAATACCAAAGCCCTAGCAAGGACATTGTCTTTCCTCCCTCAACCACATTGCTTAAAAAGGTGCATGGCTTTTTTTGGTCTGCTCCTGTCCCTACATAGTTTTTATCTCCTAGTACTTCATTTCCGAAGGCATTTTGATTTTGTGTCCCAATATGTTGAGATTTATCACTGGAGGAAATGTCATCTATAATTTTATTACTGTTAAAATCGTTGTTATAAATGCTGGTGTCTCTATTTGCAGCATTAAAGAGGGTAAATATGCCGTCCTTTATTTTTTTGTTTAGTGCGTTTATCACATGTTGATTGGTTTTTATTTTGTAGTTGTGGGCATCCGTGATGTGGAGGTTGGATATGCCCGCCGTTTTTATCTTCTCATACTTGGGTTTGTAGTTGTTAATGAACAGGGAAGTGCTTGTCGGGAAATTGGCGACAGTGGAAAAATCGGGAACATACTTTTTGTTCTTAACATATCTGGACGTCCTATTAGCCTTTTTCACAACCTCATTGGGGCTCGCGCCGTGCAAAGTAGCGTACACCTTCGGGACATACCTCTGCTTATCATAGCTTACACTCCTTCCTAAAATAAGTTGCGTCTTTATTACAACTAGGAGTATAAACGTTCTAAAGAGTACATTCATTTTCACTTATTTTATTTTATTCTTTTTTTTCTTTTTGTTCTGTTGCGGTAGTCTCATTACATAAGCATTTGCACGATTGATTACAATTGGAAATAATGGGGGAGAGCGTTAAAAAATAAAAAAAAAAAAAAAGAATTCTTGTGTCTCTTCTTCCTTTCGGATTGCTATCACCCCTATGACTGTAATTATTCTTGTAAAGGGCTACTACACTCTTGTTACCATAAGACCTATGTTGTTATATGTCTCTTACCTTTTTTTGTGTTTTCAGTTTAAAATGTCCAAAGGTTAAGAACAAAACAAATCATGCATTTGTATAAACGCAAATGGTCCATGCGCAGCTTACACTGTCACTCTATTTTGACCACCGCAGGGGGGAGAAAAGGTTGCATCAAAGACTTTCTATACATATAATATGCACATGTGTATGTGTGGCTACATGCATGTGGGGTGAAGAAGCTTCTCCCTACTTCCAGAACAGTGGAGTAGAGTTATGTTTTCAAAGTTCACCTTTCAATTTGAGCTCGAGGGAAACTATATGCAAGTCATATATCCTTGTTTAAAAAAAAAAAAAAAAAACACATATATATATATATGAGCATGCAGTTACACAAAAAAGGAAGTAAGTTTATATGTACACAAGCACATGTGGTGTTTTGCTCAAACGATTTGGCCAAGTACAATGAGCGTGTGGCGCAAGCATGAAAGGGGAAGAACAATAAGGTAAAAACTAGCATAAATAACGCGCATATATGAGGGGTGGAAATGTGTATTTCCTGTGAGAATCATACCGGCTTGCACGTTTGATTTGTTTAGTTTTCCCCTTCAATTTAAAAAATTGAATGAAGCGTAAATATATGAAAAAAGAAAACAAGAAAAATATAGCAAACACAAAGGGTGGAGAAAAGAAAAAAAGAAATACGTAGGGCGATATACCTATGAGAAAAGTTATTTATGCTGGAGTGACACGCATAGCGCAGTTACACTTAAGCGTAACACTTATGTCGCCTATTTGAAAACAAAACAAAAGCAGTTTAATCTTTTTTGTTTTGTTTTTTTTTTTTTTTTTTCCTTTTTGCATTCTTCAACATATATTTTTTAACGGAACAGTAAACAAATGACAAGGGCGGAAAATGCGCATGTGTAAAAAAAAAAAAAAAAAAGAACACCCTCGCGGGATGCGATACTATTAGGGATACGAAAATATTTGTGGAAAAATCTCCACGAAAGGGCATCAAAAATATGGGTCATATAATGTGCCATGTGTATATAAACATTTATCCCATTTACATTGTGTATGTGTGGAAAAGGAAATGCGGGACATTGCAAGTGTGACTTCACTTCCATGCCGGCCGAGAGGGCGTAGTACGCGTGAAGTACGAATTGCAAAAATTAAATTAAAATTGAAGGTTTCGGAAAACGAAAGCGGAAAAGACGCTAACATTTCAACACATGTAGCGTGAAAAAAAAAAAAAAAACTATTCAAAAACGTTTTGTTTATTCCATTTTTGCAGTAAAAAAAAGTAACAAAAGAAATGATATACAAAACGTTTTTCAGAACTGGAAAGAGTGTAATGAGAAAGCGAACGCCACAAAATCGCGCAAACTCGAGCATACTGATGCAGACCAACATAACACACATTTGGCAAAACCTTCATAAAAACGATAGTGAGTCATTTGCACAGTGTTAGAATTAAAGTTGCATACCATTTGTTAGCATACGAATTTGTGTATATGCATGTACTTAGTTGTACAAAAGGAGAGAAAGGGAAATACACAAATGTGGGAAAGCATGCCGCGTGTAGGAGTGAACATTTTTTGTACGCCCATAATTCGCCTTGTTCACGTTTAAACTTGTGCCATGTGATTTTCGCTCTTTTTTCGTCCTAGAATGTGTGCACTGTGGCCAAAATACACGTTGTGACACATTCCTCGTTAGTCCCATTATTAGCGCCGTTTCAGCGTGTACTTTGACGTATACACCATGTTTGTATTTCTGTGTTTTTTTATTTTTGGCGTTTTCTACAGTACGCACTTTTGTGTAACTTTTCAGTCTTCACAATCCGGGCGAGTTCTATAACGTGAAATGGTTCAATTAATTGATTATTTTATTTTTCTTTTTTTTTTGTTTTCTCAATTTCTTTTAAAATGTAGCGCTCCTTTTTGACACGTTACTATTCTCCCTAGCGTGGCGATTGCGCATAAGCACAATTGTTCGTCGTGTCTTTCCCATTTTATTTGATTAATGTTTGCCCAACTTGGGGGAGAAATGTGTGTGGTGAAGTATTTGAGCAGTTGTTTCAGGTCAATACTGCCATTCATTTGCTTCTTATTTAGTCCCCTTTTTTTTCGTATACTCCATGTGTGTTTAATTATAATCACGTGCAGAGGACCCCATATGTAGACAGTCTACAAATGCAGTTTGTCACTTGATATTAAGTCTTTTCATGTGTTAATTAATTTTTTTGTCCTCGTATAATGATTCCCTTTTTTGAGTAAGGTCATCATTAATGTTTATTTGCAAATGAGCATTTTTAATGTTTCCTCCCCCGTTTGAGAGATGATTTTTTTTGGAGGTCCATTCATGAATAATTCTAACACGTTAAAAAGAGTTGTACTACCCAGAACTCATTGCACAAATTTTAACGTTCCCCTTGTGAGACGCGAATTACCTGTGTAGGAGCAGCCAAACAAACGTCTCCAAGTTCGCACATATGCGAATACTACATTAAGGGAGAACCCCCCCCTTTCCCCTCAAAAAAGACAATAGAAAAAAAAACATTTTTGTGAAAACCAATCCAATGCAACCATGTTAAAAGAGAAGCTATTGAAGTTTATGAATTACTACTACTTTATTAAAAATTACTACATCTATCACATCCTGTTTCTGTATACATTTTTTTTAAGGATAACTTATACCTACGCAGAAATTACCATATCTCATTTTTTTACCTTTCTATTGAATAAATATGAAAATAATGAGTCGCAAAAGGAGGAGGAGAATTTTTTTTACTATTTCACTCATTTTTTCAATTTTAATAATAAGAATGATGACAAATTTTTAAACACGAAATTGTTTGTTGTTGTGTACTTACCAATTTGTTTAAAATGCTTCTACACACTTTTCTTCGACTACATCGCATATTATGTATACATTCGCTACTACTTCAATAGGATAAATAACAACTTTAGGAAAATATATTATTCCTCTGTGTCGTATGAAAATGGGGCTACTGAAATTGGTGAAAATTTTTTTTTAAAAAAGGACAAAGTTGGACTCGTGCACAGAATAAGTAAAAGAAAAAAAAACTCATATGATGTGTCTACGAAGAGATTATCTGACATGTCTCTGTACGAATGCAGGAAATATATGTTACGAAAAAAAAAGGCCTTTTCCCTTTGGCAGAGGAAACGAAATTTAAGGATTAACAGAAAAAAACGCAAAAAGAGCAGTATAAAAAGGGTTACCTGTAAAGAAGACACAAGGAAGAAACACCCACGCATTAAATTCATTACCTGTAGAAATAGCTTTATACAAAATAAGCTCCTAAATAGTGACCAGCGGGATGCTCAGGGTAATAAGTGGTTCCATAATGTGTTTAAGAATAGGAAGAATATTTTCTTCAGAAGGAAACAGAGAAAGAGAAATGATGCAGAAGCGGGGGTCCTTTCTTCTAGTAGTTCAACGCAGCAAGGAATTGAGCGCAAAAATAATAAGTCTATTTTTAACAAGCTCTATATGAGCATGAAGAAGGGGTACAATTATGTGGATAGTCTCCAACAAGGTAGGAATATTTCAGATAGTACTACGCGCGTTAGTAGAGCGACCAGCATCTACCGTATTGGCCCAAGTGGAGAAGACAAACATATGAGGGACCATGTGCACTACGACTCAAGCGTCGTGGAGGTAAACACTTTCTGCGCACCAAACAACTTGGTAGGAACAGCAAACGAGGAAGACGTTCAATTGCTCAAATTTAGGTTAGGTAAAATGGGTGATACTCAAAACGACACAACACCAAACCATTTTCAGAATAGTAATGCAGATTACATGGCGCTGAACGAATCAACCCCCATTGGGAATTACAATGACAGCGGGAACTACGAAGAAATTGGCTTTGAAAATTTGAAGGAAAATGTGGTGTGCATGTCGAAGACGCATCATGGTTCCGGTGATATGGAGGATGCTGCAAAGGACCAACAACGTGAGTATGCGGAAAGCCCTCAAGTGAGGGGCGAGGAAATGCTGATGGCAACCTCGAATGACGACACAAAGGGGTACAACCCAGAGGGATATCATCCAAATGGGGACGGAGGAGATACTTCAAATTGCGAACCGAAGAAGATAAAGAAATCCTACCGCACGTTGCGAGGTAGCCTAAAAATGGACTACCTTTTTAAGGACAGCTACGAATTAGGAGAAAATAACAAGATAGGATCGGCAGAAAATAACGATTATTATTATTATAACAAATTTAAAAACTTTAACTACGGAAAGAAGGACAATTTGCACAGCGTGCGTGAACTCATAAACAATAAAATAAACGCAGAATATTATCACCTAAAATTGAACATACTCATTTTGTCATGTATAATTATACAGATCTTTAATTCATGCATTTTGATACTAATTTCGAACAACTTTATAAGGAAAAAGGAGAATTTTTTTTTTTGTTGTTTTTTGTATTCCCTACTAGAAAGTGTAACCGATGTGATTTCAGAGAATATATTTTTCCTGTGTGGTAAATTTACAAACATATACAAAAAAGAATTCAGCATTAACGCCATCTACGTCATTCAAGTTATCAGCAAAATGATATTAAGCCTCTCCACCATGTTTATTTATTTCGTTTATCACATATTTGTGATACTTTATGAGCATGTGAATATTATGATTATAAATACTTTTATTAAGATGCTGTCTATTTGTGTTCTTTCTTTTATTTTCCTCAAAAACAAGGACAACTTTTTTAATTACCACAATGATGGAACGTTTGCCAGCATTAATTGTGAGAAGAAGGCGGACGCCACAACTGGAAAGGGGGCTACCTGTGAGAAGAGCGACTCTGTTAAGATAGACATCAGGGGGGGGGAACTACGCAAACAGAACGGGGGAGATGCGGTTAGGAATGGCCCATGCGGGGAAGCGCAAAGCAGTTTTGCTGTCAAAAAGGATATATCAGAAGTGAGTAACAGTGACGATTTACCCAGTCGTAGAAATAATTTTAACCAGGGCATATATAGTAACTACCTCTACAATGATAAGTACTATGGGAATTATTTTAACTTTCCCAAGAATGAGTACTATGGTGAAAGACTTCTCACGGACGATATTTCCTCAAAGGGGTCGTCGAATGAAAATGCAAAATCCGTGAATGCCTGTTCTGTAAAGCTAAAATATGTCACAGAATTTTTAAACCTGTTTAAACTCTTATCAAGAATAAAAAGCTACATTTTTAAGAAGGATGAAATTAAGTATAGCCACAGTTACACACTGCTGAGTTTGGAGGATGCGACAGGTGATCAGAAGAATGTGGACTCACTTTTTCGAAAAAAAAGTGAATACAAAATTAAGATTCCCATTCTAGGGAACCTTAAGAAATTATTTAATATTTCTGATTACCCTTGTTGCTCTTCGGGTGTTGAAAACGCAGGGAT
Source organism: Plasmodium fragile (assembly GCF_000956335.1). Lineage (NCBI taxonomy): Eukaryota > Apicomplexa > Aconoidasida > Haemosporida > Plasmodiidae > Plasmodium > Plasmodium fragile. The sequence goes on along the minus strand of NW_012192651.1, from coordinate 50,197 downwards.
TACAAAATATGACTCCCTAATTGAGCAGGAAATGGAATATTTACATAAAAAAAAAAAAAAAAAACTACTGAGCAGTGGGCAGTACAAGGGACACGTATATAACCTAGACAACATGAACAGCTTAAGCAGCTTGAGAAGCATAAACATCGTAAAGCGCGCGAAAAAGAGGAACATCATCGTTAGTTATCCTATCAAGTTATTACTGAACAATTTGAACTTTTCCAACATTTTTTACATATGCTTATTGTTAATTATTCCAACCTTTGAAAGGATATTTCTAAATTATAAAATTAAGAATATTAAACTAGATTTACACGGCTACTGCTATCTTAATTTTGTGAACTATGTGACGGATCTGATGGGACTTTACCTTTACATTAGTTACTTTAATGAAGAATCCTACTCCTCCTCTATATTTCTGAGCTCCCTCATAAACGTATTGCTGATGACTTTTCGTTTTTTGTCTTTGCACAACGGGTGTAGCCATATATGTTTGCTGGTAATGTCTATATGTGGAGATATTCCATGCTACAATCGTCTTGCTTTTGTTCCATTGCGATGTAGCATGTAACATAAGATTTCTCTTCTGTTGTTCCTTTGCAGTTCCTGGAAACCATACTTAAGTCACTTCACAAGACGTTCTTTTTTATGCCTATTTATATACTAGTCACGAAGGTGCTGGCTGCTCCATTTTCTTCGCAACTGGGAAGACACGGGCGCACACTTCGACGCATGTGTCTGCAACAAATGGGTGTCATTTTGATATTGCCATTCTGTTCCTGTTGGAACTCTGCCTTTGAACACCCCTTGCCCATTTTTCAATCTTGATGTGTTTTTATTTTCCCCCTTGACAGGTGTACATAAAGAACATTCACAATTTGATGTGCTCCTTCTACTCTAGCATTTTGGACGCCAGTTCCTTCGCCTCGTACTATTTTGAATATGGTAAGTGTGTAGCTTGTCCTCACTTCGTCATCTTCACATTTGTGCAGTGCCAACCTTTTTGCACATTTTCGACCCCTTTGTTTTGCACTCTTGTAACCCTAATTATGACCTCCACTTCACCTCTTCGCAGTTATACTGAGCTATTACAACATTGACGATTCAAAGAGTATATTCATCTTTGTTTATATTATCTTGCTGGTGCTGCATTTGTCATCGCTTGTCGTTATTTCGAAGTTGAAGAAGACATGAAGAGGGGCCACGAACGGGCAAATTGATATCTGGTATTTTTTGTTGTTTTTTTTTTTTTTTTTTTTTGTTCTAATTTGATAATCAGTTGGAGCGCATGTAAATTGCTATGAAGGGGCCTATTAGTAATGTGTAGGAAGGTGGTTGCGCTTCTTTTGCGAGGGATGAAAAATGGTGGAGAACATGTCACTTTATATTAATTACTCCCCCATGCGCGCATGTTCATACCTCTTCACCTGCTCATAGAGCATATTATTTTTTTCGATTAAACTTTTTTTCTTGTTAATTTGTTCAAAAAGTATTTTGACGTTTTCCTGTACGTGATATTTTTTACGTGCATAAATAAATAAGTTAATATAGATAAAACACAATTTTAGAATTGAATACACATCTAAGTTATGACTGAACGTTATTAAAACGTTAAGGATGTGTTGTATGTTCTCATGTGGGGTGTTATTTTCTGCAAGCATATGACGTTGTTGTGTCAGTTCTTCATTAATTTGGGTGTAAAAGTAAATATACAAGCACTGGATGACCACTTCTTTGTTTAGTAGGTATATATAATCCTTAAACAGCGTAAGGCAGAACTGGTAAACTTTGTGATGTTCAATTTTGCTATCATTTTTGAGGAGATCCAAAAGCAAGAAAAGCGTAACAAAGGAGTGATCCTTTATGCATATCATGGGGTATGTCCCTTGTACCTTTTGCACTTGGCTTGTGTAAGCGAATTTTGCATCCTGCGTTTTATATGCCTCTTTGTTGGTGTTTATATCACCCAGGTGTATAACATATTCGTTGTCAAAATTGTTAGTCTCTTCAAGAGGGGTACTTACAGAATGGCCTTCGTTTCCATTTTTATCGCCACTAAGGATGTACACATTTTTGGCCATAAAAAGTGTATTATTTAGGCTGGTCCCAAAATTGTACCTCCTTTTTGGACATACTTTTATCTCCCCTATGTGGATAAATGTCCCCAAGAAGGTTTCAAATGTGTCGTAAAAATTTGCACACTTGTTAAAATTGTATAAGAGGAACATAAAATATATGACCTCGTTTAAATCCACAGGTTGGTTATCTGAGACGTACTTTAGGTAGACCTTCTTCACAGCGGGTAGGAGCTCATTTGACATGCTATCATAAACGCTTCTTACGTTTAACTGAAGTAGAGATTCGATCAATTTATTCACCCTTGGAAGCGTGTTGAACTTGTCCGAGTTGTCCAAAAGGATTTTACTAACAACTGTGTCCTGCATGAAAAGATTGTACCTTTTTAGGTTTATGCAAATGTTTAGCAAGTTAATAATGTAATCGTATGTTAAGGAGGGGGCGTCATCTGAATGGACATATTCATAATTCCTTTTTAGTGTCCATTTGAAGAGAAAAATATTTGGTACTTTTTTTTTTAGCATGTTTATGCATAGGTCATTTAGTTCTTCCAGAGAAAGGGTCCTCAGAAGGAGGAGGTTCATTTCAGCGGAGTGCAAATATTTTTCTTTAATCTTATTGAAAACGTTGTTGCATGCAAAGTCATTCTTACTTATCAGCTGTTTGTATATGTTTATTATGTGGTTTACTTGGAGGGGGGTCAGACTGTTGGAGGTTCCTTCTTCATGTGTACCTTTGCGGTGGGTGTCATCCTTAAGGTTGTTATTGTTCAGATTTCCTTCTTCATGCAGGTGCTTCTCCGCATTTTTGTACCAATTTGGGTTATTTCGTGTGAATTTCCCTACACTGTCTATAATGGACGATATGTGCAAGGAATAAAACGATTCCACGTTATTTTCCCCCTCCTGGGTTGTGGCACATGCTTTGTGGCTGTCTCCCCTGCTGTCAAAATTGGTGAGGGTGAACACCTCATTCGCTATGTGCTTAATTTCTTCGTCCGTACTTTGCAAAATTATGTACGAAATGTGATTTTTAAAAGAGAACAAATCGAAATATTGAAAGAAAAAAGAAAATGGAAGGTAAGAATAGTTGTTGTTATATATGCACATGGCGGAGAGAAGAATTATAAACTCTTTATTGTAGAGATGCAGGTTGTGCAAAATGTTTTTTTCTATGCTGTTCATAATTTTATGCAGGTTTGTCCTCATTTGTGAAATTTCCTTGCATATATTTTTTTCCTCCTGTAATTTTTCAAAATGGCTTAAAAAAATAAAGGACGAATTGAAAATCCTCGTGATGTCGTAAATGTTTTCGCACTTTGAAATGAGCTTATCGATATGTGGTAATATTTGATTATACAAATTTGTGTATCTAAACTTGGTGTCCTTTTTTACAGCTATGTGACTGTTCTTCATTTCTTTGCAGTGGTCCTCATGGGGGGGTTTCAATAGGGACAGTTTTTCCTCTTCATCTAAGCGTTTGCTTTGTCTACTGATGCACGTTATTACGTTTAGCTCTTTCGACATAAGACTGGAGAGGAACATTCCCAAAAGGTGTATATTCAGAAAGGAGTAATTCAGCCACGATTCTATGTCTTCCACATTCACATATCTGTAATCATTGAGCCTGCACTGCGCAAACAGAACATAAATCATATTTTTAACCTCCTTGTTCAAGTTTTTTTTATTTATAATAAAATTGTAACGTGTGAGAACTGTGTCTTTGATGGCCAATTTCGTCATGTCATTTTCATGTAGCATTTGAAGATCCATTTGATCTATTTTGCAAAGGTAGAAGGCACTATTCTTTGCGCAGGAATATGCATGCAGTATGTTTAATATATTTTTAAAATCTCCAATTTCTGAGCTCTCTTTGTTTGTAAATAAATTAATTACGCTATTTATGAAGGGGAACTTCCTGAGAACGGTGGCGTAGTATAACATTTTGCACAGCATAGGCAGATTACGCTCGTTCGTTGGTATGTTTTCGTTTAGTAAATCTTTTTCAAGTTTGAAGAAGACGTTATCTACGAGGCTTTCAATTTTGTGAAATGAGCTTTGCATGTGTGGGGGAGTTACATATGAGGCACTTCCCACTTCTGGACAGTTTTCCTCAGCTGTGGTTCCATTTTTCTCAGTTTCACTTGACAGTGTAGTGGACACAAAAAGGGTATTTCTGCCCTCATTATTAGCTGCCCCATTGGGTACGCTTGTTATCTGTTCATAGGGATGAGGCGGTATAGACCCTATCATCACCTGCACCTCCTTTGGAGGGATATCCATCTTTGAAGCATAATGCACGCTGTTCACACCTTTAGCACCCATCCTTTTTTGCGAGAAATAGTGTTGACTGTTCAAGCAAATTTTGTAGAAGGACCTTACAAGGAGAAACACATTTTCCACTTGAAAGTTTTGAACATAATGTTTGTTAATGATACGAATTAGTAAGGTGATCATTTTGTCGTTCAGCAAATTTATCTCTGAATATACATAAAGCAGAAGTAGGGAGGTGCTGAAATCGATTTTTCTGTGCAGAAAGTGTTGGATGCTCCGATTGTACACATCTATATTGCTATAAAAGGTGCACATATCAAATAGGATTTTTACAAGGGTGCCATCCGTGAAGTTAATAGTGTTAGGTGGCGTTTCCGTGTTGTTCGTAGTGTTTTGGGTAACTGTCTGCTCTCTAGCATGATTAAAATAAGTTATTAAGTTCTGTTCTATATGGTTAACCAGAATGTCATTTTTAATTTTCATCATTTTGAAGATCTGACAGAGCATTAAAATTTCTTCACATTTTAGAAAGTTTTTTTTTTTAATTATTAGGTCTAGCAGGAATGGTATGTACACATTATCGCTGAGATTTACTTCACCCTTGTCTTCATTGTTCCCATTTGAATTCACAATTTGGTTGATATTTTGAATGGTGAAGTAAAGCAGAATGTTGCATATGTGATGCGGGCAGTAGTCGTCCATTTGTTTTCTTGCAACGCCAGTTTTGTCACCTCCATTTGTGTCATGTGTGATGAAATGTTCTCCATGTTTTTGTTTTTTCCCCTGGGAAGGGCCATGCTCCCTTTGCCTCCACGCATCAATTTCACTCAAGAACTGCCGCACAACATGGTTGACATAGTCATTACCTATCAATCTTAGTTTGTAGAATGCGTTAAAAAGGAGGGAATAATTCACAATATCGATCTGCAATCCCTTTTGAACTATGATATGCAAGAATTTGTTAATCAATTTCATATCTTTAATTTTCAATTTTGCATGTGAATTTAGGATGAGTGAAAAGGACTTCACATCGATGAATGTGTAATTATTAATTAAATGATTGTTGACATATTTAAATAAGTAGACGACGTTTTGGTTATTTTCCACTTTGCTAATTATGTTGTACAATTTCACAATTTCTTCGAGATGCAATTCGCTCAGTTTTGTTATTGCTACTTCAAGAAGACAATGAAAGGTGCTTTGGTAGGTATTTAAGTGGGCATTTTGTATGTATAACTTGATTAAGAGGATAATCTTGGATGGGTTTAAGAATTTATAAATCATTTCTACTCTCTTGTTAATCTGTTTGTAAATAATTACATTGGTAATATTTTCCCTTTCTAGTAAGCAGCTGTATCTGTACAATTCGATACAGTTCATATTGTATATATTTTTGTTGACATTTTTATTTTTCTGAACAAAAGAGTAGTTTATTTTTGTCAAACGAAGCATGCTTTTGTTTGGCAGTATGTGTTGTGTCCACCTTTTATTTCCCCTGGCGTTGCTTAGCGTGTAGCAATCAGCGCACAGGCTTTCAGCGACTTTCTTTATCATCTTGTGATGGGGTGGGAGGGGAGAGCCATACTATCACAGCAAAACGGGGGTGCCCATTTTGTTAGGAAGAAGAGGCCTACAGCTGGTTGTGGTGGTGCCTCCCTTTCAATGTTCTTAAGCGAACATTCCAGTTGTGCGTTTGCCAAATGGAGGACTTTTCACGCCACACAAATATGCTTCTCTATACTGTGATCCAGTTTTTCCATTAAAACGTAGGAAAGTAATTGTTGGCATATTCACTCTTCAGTGGCCACGGTCCATAGGAACGGCGTCACGTGGGGGACCTGCAACTTTATGAGGTGTAATTTTTGCGTGGTCAATTGGTGATTTTACAAGAGGAAAAGTTGAGAAAGAAATAACAAGTGGGCAATTTTCACGAGATGTTGGGCATGGCCTATTAATGTATGTACTATACATATTCATGTGATGTTAAAATGTTCCGACATGACGTTACGCGCATTTGTGATGACCTCGAGCGGTGCGAGGATCCCGCAAAAGGTGAACTACGTTGTAGGATGTGCTGTGCCTTTTTTTTTTTTTTTTTTTTTTTTTTGCTTTTTTCCCCGCAATGTTATGCTGTCAGTGGTTGCCATGTTGGTTTATTTTTTCTTATAGAGATATGTAAAATGACAACTTCCAAAAAGGCCAAAAAAAGCAGTGTGCATTTTTGAAGTTATTCCCAAATTTGTGTAGCACCAATGGATATAGGACATAATAATGGGGTGAAAGGGAAAAAAAAAAAAAAAAAAAAAATGGAACATTTACACAATTGCAACCAGCATAATCCCCCCCTTAGAACTATTTCTTGACGAATTTTATTATATTTTCTTTTTTTTTTATCCTGGCCCCTTTTTTGGTCTTTTTCACACAATTGACGAGCGTGGCGCTATGCAAAGCAACTTCGAAATTCAGTTCTCCCGATGAAAGGAAACTTTGCACGTTTGGTTTTCCTGACCTGCTGGTCACTTCCGCGTCTGTTGAGTAGTTCCATTTTTTGCAACTATGGGGAATATTTTAAGAATGGCAAATGCTACCCGTGTGAAGAGGACACCTACTCAAGTTACAGAAATTCTGAAAGCTGTTTTAGTTGTCCCCCTGGTAGCTTCAACAATAAGAAGTCTTCAAAATATGTTTATGACTGTTCGTGTGATGGAGACTTTTATTTAAATTACGTAGGGAATAGGTGTGACATGTGTTCTGACTTAGGCAACCGTTTTTATTGCAAAAGTGGTTTAACGGAACTGTACGTAGACAATTTGGAGGACTTTTTTAAGCATAAAGATGAAATAACTGTTAACTACTTCGATAGGTGTGTTGTGAAAGAGAACAAAATGAATATATATCCCTTTATGAATAATTTGTATCTATTTTGCAAAAGTCCGAATGTCTGCTTGGATACCTGTGGCAGGTGTTCAGATAATAATGCAGGATTTATGTGTAATAATTGTGTGGAAAATTATGACAAAAACATTTTTTTAAAGTATGCCACCTGTAGGAAGTGCTTCCACGTTATATTTGTCGTCCTGCAAATGGCAGTTTATGTTATCCTGGCATTTGCCTTTTTTTTAGTTTTATTTAAATGCATAAATGTAAGTCTTTACTTTTATCAAGTTGATGTTTACAAAAAGGGGAGTATATACTTCCTGCATTACTTTCGCGAATTCATCTTTTACGTATCCCTCATTTTGTTGCTAAGTTTTTCAAACGATTTGACAGAAACGGAGGGGGAGAATTTTACCTTTGATAGGGGAGAGCCAAAAGAGGAATCCACGCAACTACACAGTGGAGATGCAAAGCTTCACTATCTTCTGAACATTTATTTGCACAACGTCTTCTTTGATATAATTAAAATTGTTCACTTGAATTTTATTCACTTTTTTAAATTGGGTTGTCTCTACGTGGGATCAAATCGCTCGAAGATATACTCCATACAAATTATCGTCCTACTTGGGGGTATCCTTATTTTTATTTGCTTCACTTTGGTATGCAATTTGATTTTTTTGTATTTGCGAAATAGGGGCCTGAACGTGGTGGAGGATTGCACGTGGGAGGAAGAGGCTGGTTGGGTCCGTGAAAATCAAAGCCGGGGGTGTACAAAGAACGTAGCCCGAAAGTTCGTGGACACCTATTTGTATCCCCTACTTTTGCACAATTTCGTTTTTCAAAATTATGTTAACATGACATTTTTTTACGATCACGATCTTGTAGAATTTATCAAGAGATCCATACGAATATGTTATTATCAATACATGCACATTTTTTTATACGTGTCTAACGCGATGATTATGTTCATTTTTCTGTCCTCCTACATGTGCATTGGCCTTTTTAACTATAAGAGGTCGTATTATGACACCGCGACGGTATGCTACGACAACTTGCATTTGAGGACCTCTAAATTTATGAGTGTACCAGTCGTTCTCATTGCTTGCTTCGTGTACTATGTGATCCTTTTTGTGTCTATTTATTCCAAACCTGCAGAAATGAGGAGAAATTATACGTATAGATATGTGTACGGATTTCACACCTTTTTATGTAAACAGGAACAGTATTATTACTATATTGTTAAAAATTTGTTCATTAACATTTTGTTTTTGTGTGTGATTCACATGGATGATCACTTGAGTTTTCTCATTTGCTTCTCCTTCGCACTACTTTTCTTCATTTTTTTTTCTATGTTTCTCAATCCGTACATCGAGACAGGAAAGTATGACATCACATTGGAGAATCTTCTTTTTATGTTTTTATTTTTTTTTAACATACAACTGGAGCAGATACGATTAGTGACATACCACATACGTCTGAGAATAATTTTATCCTGTGCTACTGTTTTTATGTACACATTTATATTATTTTATTTTTTATATTTCATGTTGAAGGATGTGTACCTATATTTTTCTCTTTACGTTATGTATGTGAATATAAAGGATGAAGGGGTAGAGGAAAATGCAAATGAAGGGCCCTCATCCCATCCATTCATGGGTCAATTTTATTTCTTTTACTATTTGAAAAAGAACATGGGCGAGGATCTTTACCATGCAGAGGGGGATCAGTCTATGTTGCAAACGGAGGACGCCGACTACATGGCCTTGGACAACTACCATGTTGAGGTGAGCACTATCGGGAAAAGACAAACAAATTTGATCACACATAAGAATAGCGTAATAGTGAAATGTTTTTTTTTTTTTTTTTATTTTTCTCAATTTGATAAACTATATACCCATTTCTTTTTTCTTTTTATTCTGAAGAAGTGTCACAAAGTTGTGCCTCCCAAAGACATGTACTACATTTGTCACCAATGTGTGCTGATATCCCCATTCATTGCCGAAACGATCGTGCAATTATTATTCATAACGAAAAATATAAATCACATAATTCGCTTAAGGAGGAACGAGTCGAATGTCAAAATATACAACTGCCTGTTTGAGAATGGTTTGGCCATAAAAAGAGAGCACAGACAAGAAAAAAAAAGCAACATTTGTAAATGCTCAAATGAGCAGAAGCGTGGGAGCTAACGTGATAGTTCGTTGTATGATTTTTTTTTTAAAATCTAACTAATGATAATAACAAAAAAAAAAAGAGTGACATTTTTACTTCTCCAATTTTTTCCTGCTCAGGCTACGTAGAAATTCAGAAAACACCCATTGACAGGTTTGTCGTGGTGGCGGAGCATATTTACAAGAACTCATTCCACCCAAATTATATTTCCTTTAGGACAGAAATGACACGTGTGTTCACTGATTTGGTGCGAGACCTCAGATGCCTTAAAGATGTAAAAAAAAAAAGAGATAAGCGATAAGTACAAAAACTGCGTGGGGAAAGAGAATAGCCTAACAATATTTAGGACAAATGAAAAGAAATGTGTTTGCTTTACCGCGACATAATTTTTTCTACCCATGGCTCCTTCACAAATGGAACCAGTTTAACCGCACTTTGTACGCAACATGTGGAAAGTGCACAATATGCAATGTGCACAAAATGCGCAAAAAATCTTTGTGAAGCGGGTTTCCTTAAAGGAAATCCTCCTCCTAGACATAAACACCTTCTGCGCCATCTAAGAGGAGTGTCGCTAGCTGTAAAAATATATCTGCAAACATGCCAACACTCCAAAAGTTCGCAAAACACCCCATGTTCACCATTTTTGCAGGTGTATATTCGAGAGTGCGTTGCCAAGAGAATCAGGGAAAAATACAAAATAGGGGAAATTAACAAACAAAAAATTGTGTACGATGAAAATTATGAACAAAAACATATTAACACATTTCTGTATAGACTCCGCGGGTCTGACCAAAATGTGCACGCAACACATCAAACGTTTTCGCAGCTATTCCCGGGTAAGGAATAACACGCACATGTAAAGAAAATGGCAAAAAATGCACTTGTCCCATTTGTCCCTCTGCAACATACTACAGTGGGGCAAAGAACAAAAATGTGCACTTTAAAGATGGTGTGACAAATATGAACAGTTCAAAAAATTCAAAATGCAAATAATGACTAATGCTTTTACTTTTTTGCAAATGTAGATATAGGCAAAGCTGTACTTAAAGAAGCGTACAGGAGAAACCACAAAGAGAGGCATGGCAGGGGAAGCCAAAATTTAGCGGTTAACACATAAATGATCGCAAAAATGTGTCATGATTATCGTAGTTGTAATGATGATAATCACGCGCAGGAGTCTTATGACACATGTGTAAGTAGCCTATCCAGAATGGTTAAATAAATCTGTGTAGGTTGTCGAGTAGTTTTTCATGGGTTTGTAAATTTCCCACTTGGAGGCGGGAAAAATGTGCTTGTTTTTTTCGTACCACTTTTTTTCCACTAATTTTCCTGCGTGAGTCTGAAAGGGGGGAAATAAAGCAACATGAAAAATGGGAGGCTCTGTTGTTCCCTATTTTTGTACTTGTGCGCGTGTGCTCTAAAGAAATGTGTATCGCAACACATTTTTCTATTTGCTGTTCACATTTTTTCTTATGCATATTGTACACATTTCTGCATACATTGGAGGATAGTATTTTTTTTTTTTTTTCACTTACATCAGTCTTTTCCCTTCTTATATCTGTAATCCCGTATAAATTTTCCACCGCATCAAAGGCAAACAATGGCCCCGTTTTTCCCTGGGCTTTATTTTTAATTAACTCATAAAAGGTCAAATAATTCGGAAGAATAATATCTTCTTTCACAAACATTAGGGTTTCACAAGATGCTGATCTTAGATGAATAAATTCGTTTTTTAAATTGTCAACACATTTATTTATGAATTGTCCTATCGTCGTTTTTTGCTTTACTGATATTTTTCTCCGATGTCCACTACCGTCATAGTATGAGTAGGTTATTTCAATAGTTTTTTCTTTTTGTTCATTTTCTAGTTTGAAATATAATTCTCTTAACTCCTTTTTGCGCAATTCTATTTGTTCATCTCGTTCCTTGTCTTTTAAAAAGGAAGTGTCTACAGTTGGGTCCTTCTTGATTTTCTTGAATGGCTTATTTTTGTCGTACTTGGCGTGCGTGTCCTTATTTTGCAGGTTTTTGTCTGCGTCATTTTTGTCTGAACCGTTTTTACTCGAATCATGTATTTTCCTTTTTCCCCCAGTGGACGGGTTATTTTGATGCGGGGGGGTTTCTGAGGCATCCTTGTCTTCTTCTTGCGAAGCGCCCTCATCAGAGTAATTGTTCGGTTCGTTATCACCACTGTCCCGATCTCCACCACGGTTACTGTCACCATCTCCATCCCCTTCACCGTCGTCTTCCTCCTCATCGTTGTCCTCATCGTCGCTGCAGAAAGACAATTTGAGTTTCTTTTTTTTACTATCTTTGTCGTCCTTGGTCTTTCTGCTAAGATGGCTGTCCTTCTCCTTGCCATAAATGCCACTCTTGATTTGTTTATACTCGTGAACGGTTCTAAGACCAACTGTTTCGCTGATTAACTTGTCATCATCATTTTTATTTTTAACAAACATTTGATTAAGTTTTGGAGCCATCAACGTTTTCTTTTTAATGTTTTCCTTCTTCTCCAGAAATTCCTGTTCCTTCTTTTTTCTTTCCAGAATGTACTTTTGAACTTTTCCATTTTCGCTATTTATTAGACTGTCAATTAGGTCCGCGGTGTTATCAGGTTTTCTGAAGTTCATCTTGCAACAAAACGGTCATTCGTCACAAGGGGGAAAATTTTTATTTCTGCTTTTTTTGTTTTTGTTGCTTTTTCTTATGCCTCTTCCGTTATGTTTCTTATCTGGAAATGTTTCACCATATATCTAAAAATGTTTTTTTTGGTAAGCGGCACAACAAATGTATCAACATAGTGGCCTCCTTTGTTCCAGTCAACTTTTTATAATTTTATATCACGAAATTTTGTATAAATTCGTGGAGCTGTGCTTTTTGCTTGGTCTGCTATTATGAGCAGAACGTAGTTTTATACCAAGGCACAGTGCTAAATGCGTGTACATATTATCATATGCGTGTAAGTAGTACATACGTGAACATGTAATTATGTGTTTGTTTTGCGTGAACGTATTTTTTGGGTGAAGAAACACGCTGCATAGCGTTACTAGAAAAGGATCAAAATTTTACCGTCAAAATTGTCAATTTTTTTTTTATAATACAATTTTATTTATGTGTTTCATACCCCTTTATAATTAATGTTACGGTAAGAAAAAGTTTTCACCTTTATCGCAGCGGTATTTTTGCAGATATAAAGCGTAGGTGTACATTTCCGTTTTGTGAACATAAAAGGTATATGCAGGCTTTGAAGCGAGAATGCCACAATGTTCAGATAAGTTTCTGTGTATATGTAGCCTTACATGTATACCCATAACGCTCTACATAGATTGAGGGCAGAATTTATGCGCCATAATTTGCAGATTTGCGAATTAGAATAATTTCCCTCCTTTTTTTCGTCCGCAAAATAGTTTAGTTGAATTTTTTTTTCTGTGCATATGCCTCTAGGCCAGTGAAATGAACTTCATTTTGTTGTGAGCTTCCAAAATATGGATGCTACTGTGTAACTCAGAAGTTAGCCATTTGTAGTACATGCTGTTGCATGTATCCACGTATGCATTTACACAAGCGCCAACAAGAAGACGTACGATGCGTGAAGATAGGAATACAATGATGGGTATTATAGAACACGAAATAAATATATACGACGAAAAGAAGGCTCATTTTGAAGCTCTGGGTGGCTTCTCCAAATGGGTTAAACATGATTTTAAAGATTTTGTTCACTTAATTTGTAAGGTGAAAAATGTGAGGAAGCATGGAAAGTTGTTACTTTTCTGTGACACAATTTCGAATGGAAAAATAAATAGAAAGGAAAATGTTTTATTCTACAAATATCACATTTTGAAGTATAATGATGTGGGGGGGGATCATGATACAGGAGAAGATAGTTGCCGCTGTACGGGTGATAATAATTGGGGTGCACACTTTTGCGTAGTAGAAAATAAATTTAATGAAGAAGCCTTATCAGAAGATAGGAACACTCAGTTAGTAATCAGCAAGGACTTTTACGTGGACGAAGACAAGTTTGATTCATTTAGAAAATATTTATTGAAGGGAATTTACACAACACAGAAGGACGATAAGGACGCGAGCCTTGATAAGGATTTGTTCGAACACTCAGTTCGGCTATGCAAGGAGTTTTATGCGAATGTGAAGAAGAATGATGATGTGCAGACTTCTACTGAGGAACGGAATCCCATAAATGATAACTCAACAGATAACATGGAAAATGACCCCCTATTGTTAGTGAATGAGTATATAAAATATGAAATTTTAAGGAAGGTCATAAAAACGGATACGCTGTTGTACATTATAGGATTGCCTGCCTTAACGAACACGAATGAGAAATCCATATTGGTGTTTTCAGCCTACCTCCTCAAGGTACGAAAAAAAAAAAACAACAAAATAAAACAAGAAAGTTGTACGTGTGCTTAGGTTCCAATGGACAGGTGTACCTTTGGAGAAGTGTACATATGTGCGTGCATTTTTGTGTGTGAACGGAAAGTGGAAAAGAAGAACAAAAAGAAACAGTGCACATAGAAAATAGCCCCTCCCTTTTTGTGTTCATTCCTCTCCGTTAGTGTGCACTTGTTTGTATGCAAGCCCATTCAATTGTGTTACTCTCACGTGTCCGTCATCGTTAGAGGAATTAATGAGAGCTGTATATGTACCCCTTTCCCCTCAGGTTAACTACGAATTGTTCAATATCAACGAACTATTAAAATTATTCGAAGCAGGTTTTTTTTCCGTGCTAACTGTGTGCAGAAGTTTGCAAATGAAGGAAAGCGACATTCGGCACATTTATAACAGTAAGGAAGACACAAAAAGAAGATTCATACGAAACATTATCTACAAAAATAAAAATTATGAAAGTATAAGTAATCAAAAAATGAATAATTTTGAAATTTTCATTTTAAAAATTATTGACATAATTCCCAAACTGTTTGAAATACATCCAAGCGAATTTAAGTACAACATGGAACTGAATGATGATAAACGGATGCACAGAATTATGCTGTGTGATTTGAACCTAAATCAGAGTAATGACCACGTAGCAGTGGATACAAGGGCGAGTGGAGATGCTACAGAACAACAACAGAACAAGAAAAAGAGGAGTAAAAAAAAAAAGAAAAAAAATAAAGATATAACGTCCTATATGAACAATAAGAAGATGCCACAAGTACAGTGGATGATTAATCACATACAAATATTACTCAAAGAAATAGAAAAAGGAAATTCAAAAGTCAAGGTGTTTAGCGGGGAGGATATCTTTTTTTACATGTCCACGTTGGTGAACAAGTATATAGAAAGTAACGACACCTTTTTTCAAAATTATTTAGAATTTTTGGAACTTTTTATGGAGAAAAATGATAAACTCGTTAGTGCGGAAAATACAGAAAAGGTAAGAAGAAGTACTCAACTTTTGAGAGAAAAAAATGTGAACTTGTTTGAAAATTCGAAATGGAGTGACGTGCAGTTTTACGACATTAGGGAGTTCTACGTGGACAAGTGTACGAAAATGGGTGGAGACGTGAACAAGAATTGTAAAAGGTTGGATGAGGAGAATACAGGAATGCATTATGACCATGCTGATGGAGTAACCTTTGAAGAGAAGCAATATGTAGCGCATGAAATGGGAAGAAACACCAACATTTACTGTGACACCAAGTTGACGGACAGCACGGTTGATGAAAACAATTTGACCTACGATTACTGCATCCTGGATGTCGGGGGAGGAAAAGGTGATTTGGGGATTCACATTTCGTTAGCGTTTAAAAACATCCTAGTAATCATATTAGACATTAACGTAAATTCACTCTTCAGTTGTTTCATTAAAATTTTTGCAAACAGAATTAAGAACGTGTTAATTATGCACGAATCGATATTAAATTTTGACTTTAAGAAATATAAAATAAAATTGATAGTCGGTTTACATTGCTGTGGAGGATTAACTGATTACATTTTGAGAACCTGCGTGGAAGAAAGAATCCCCTTTCTCACTTGTTCCTGCTGTTACACGAAATATAGAGAGTTGAGGAAACACATTTTCGATTTTAACAATGATATGATACTTAATCATATTAAAGGTTATATTTACAATAGGGAGTATTACGCCCACGTGAACTACAGCATTGGTCAGTATGCAGAGGAGATGGGTGAGACATCAAAAAAGGAGCACATCGATGTAGCGCATTCTGCGGAGACTGGTGCAGAGGTTTTGAATGAGGACTCTGTTCACCTGAATATCCATGATTCTTCCAGAGATGGAAAAATGGATACTTGTGACGATGGAGGTGAAGAAGGGGGGGATATGCAGGATGTGGGCGAATTGGGCCAGTACGACGATTTCTCCATATACAAGAAAAAGTACGACAAGTATGGGAAAAAAATAATGAGGAGAACCATCCCGAACATATATTCGTTCGTAAATTTGCTGTCCAAATTATGCGAGAGCGAAAACGCAAAAATTTCATTTAAGTGTATGCACTTTTATAATAACCTGAGATTTCAAGTTTTGCAAAAGTTGTTTAGTGCCACGGAAAGTAGGGGCGAGCGGGAGGAGTTAAATCTGTCACTGCACTCATTCCCCATGTCCTTTTCGCCGAAGAATATCGTCTTGAAGGGCATGTTTTCGAGGACAGGGGTGAAGCTGTAAAGGGCAGAGGCGCAGAAGTGAACAAAGAGTGAAGAGGAGAAGACCTCCCCTCAATGACACACAGTTCGGTTCCATGTCTTCATAAAATCCTCTACTGACGAAACAAATTGTGTCGAAAGAAGTTACCATCCCCCCAAATTTTGTCATTTTTAACGAAACGTGAATTTTCTCTGCTCCAGTTCCTTTTTGATGTTCTTTAGCTCCTGCAACAAATGTTGTGAAAGTGAAAGAATATATTACAAGGGTACACATTATGCAAAAAAAGTAGTTATAAAGTGTTATACACCGGACTCATAATATTTGTGAAGTTTGTTCTTTTTTTTTTTTTTTTTTTTTGTAAAATTACATTTAGCAAATCTTCCTGACCATTGGGCACGCTATTAAAATTGTATAGACTTATAGATATGGACATAACTGCGTAGATCGATATTGCAGCTATGAGATAGAGCGGAATCTGTAAGTTGTAAAAAAAAAAAAAAAATTCATTTGTTTCATTTCATTTTTGTTAATTTTTTTGTAAATAATTTCTTATCGTGAAAAGCATAGATGGAATGTTTTTTCATATTTTTATAATTTGTCTTTTTAATGTGTTTTCTTGTTTTTTACGAGTATCCATTTAACGAGGTTCTTTGATTTTTTATATTTATCAAATTTGTATATCCACAGAATTGTAGAAAATATAAAAATGATTACTATAGCCTTCCCCCTTGTCAGCATATTGTTTACGTTTTTTTTTTTTATTCACAATTTGTATACTACAATTTGTATTTACTATTTTTGTATTCTTGTCTGTTCCAGGCTTATCTTTGTTGTCATGACCTTTTTGATATGAACACAACGCATTAAAAAAAATAAAAATAAATAAATAAAATAATAAAGGAAAAAGCGTTAAGCTGTACACTGTAAAAAAAAGAAAAAAAAAAAAAAAAGTGTTAATGTGTAATTACAGGTTAAGGTGTTCAATCTGGATATTATTATTACGAGTTAGTACATAAGAACGATGTGATGTTGGCGCGAAATGAAATAGGCCTGTGCGACAAGCTAGAATTCGTTCATTTGCACATTTGGGGCTTGGAAAACGAGTGCCCAGTCCATGTACACATAAGCGCATAAGGACATATGTATGTGAGTACCTGGATACATTTAACACATAGAACATAAGTTTGTCATTCTATAGTTAAAGAGCAAAGTTGTTACTAAAAATGAATAAACTTTTCCCATTATTCCTCTTTCTTTTTTTCTTTTTCGAGATAGCTTTGTGTGAAAATGAGAAAGTAAGTTTGTAAGAATGCACATGAAAAAAGGGGGTACATCTATGTACCGCGCACAAATTTACCTTTATGAATGCGTAAATCCCATGCAACGAAAATGACTTACTCCTTTGAAGCACTATTTATGCAAATGTGTGAATATGTTTTACCTAGATCATTCGATAAGAGCAATTAAGAGAAAAGATAATACTGCAAGGATTACATTTTAGCCCTAAATGTATTTTTTTATTCTTTTTTTTTTTTTTTTTTTTAATACCAAAATGTTCGATTGTACACGGAAGAAAGGTGAACTGTTTTCGGACACCGAGTTAGAGAACATAGGCGGGAGTGCAGGTTTTTTATAAAAAGAAAAAATCTAACATTTTTTTTTTTTTGTACAAAATTGTAGAAATGAATTTTGGCATTTCTAAATATGACAACTTAGCAAATCAGATCGTGCTACTGAGTATCTGGATGCACGTATATAAATCTATTCATGGGTGAAAAGCATAAAACGGAAGCGCGCACAATTTTTAGGTGACATTATCACGAGTTCTTCAAGATCACCAACGACGATTAATGGACGCCCCTCAAGCACGAACCTCGCGGGGGAGGTAGCTTAAAAATGAACACGCATGTGTATGTATGCATATGTGCACACACTCGTTGCAGAGAAGAGAATCATGTAGCCCCTTCTTCATAGCGTAGACCTGAATTAGCACCATAATATATGCCCCTATATTGTGACCGTTTCAGCTATTAAAGGAATTAAAAACCATTCCGCCACCCAACGTCGAATGTACTAGAAGGAAATTATCCCGTTCAAAATTAAGCACACTACACACATGGAAATGCTTCTTCTACACGTGACACTTTTCTACATTGCTAATTTATTTTCCCCCGTTATTAGTGAATGAGGCTGAATTTATTGACCCGGATATTATTTGTGAAAGGGACTACAATACGCCATGTCCAAATGTTAAGGAAACTCTTGCCATTTTTTTTTTTTTTTTTTTTTTCTTTCATATTGTTATATTTTCCGATGAATTAAGGGAAAACTCTCTCGTATTAACACATTTAGGATTATAACTATATCGGATCTGTTCACCAAATTGACGAAGAGATATGCGCGTCGTCCTCCACCTATGATGGTTAAAGATGAGGATAAGTTACTTATAAGGGCAGTTCAGGTTTTCCTATTTTCCCTATTCACCCATTTTAGGAATAATTTTTTTTTTTTTTTTTACCCTCTCCTTTTGATAATTAGGCCCATGTGTTGGGGAACCTCTCAACATAAAAGACATGACAGAGAAGACAAAAGAAACGTGGTCTAAACAATGCCAAACATTTTGGCCCTGCAAAAAATGTGTGAGGAATTTTACTTCCTATTGTCCAGGTAGTGTATTAAAAGAGGACAATACGATAAAAAAAAAAAAATAATAATAAAATAAAAGAGGCACGAATAAGCGTTTCTTTTTGTCCATCTTGTTAATGTCACAAGTATGCAATGGAATAAACATGCATGTGTATCCACGCGTATATATTAGTGAGATTTATCATAATTATCCAAATTATCTATTTTCTTTAAAGAAAAATGGGAGAAACTTAAGGGCACTTTGCGATCGTGCGAACCGACTGAGCTATATCATGGGCCCTGTAAATTTCAAGTGAATTTTTCCGGACATACTATTCAAATGTTGGAGGAGTGGAGCTTAAAATGTCAGGCTTGGTGGTAATATGAGAGGGGACAACCTGATTAACTAACAAGATGCCATAACGTCGAAATATCGACGGAGTGAATTTCTTTCGTTCTTTACATGGGACGGAATTTTTGCTCACGTAGCATTTTTCTATTCTCATTTATGCGTTTATTTTTTCATTAATCATGTCACCATTGTGAAAAGGGCCTGCGATCATGTAAATGTGCTGGACGACTGCCCAGACGGTGACATGCCGATTACCGCTGCCGCGACGAGGTTAGTTTCAGTCATATTAGCATGGGTATATATAGGATCAGGCATGTTGCGTATTATATATGTTGCACTAATAACTGCACCCCCCTTACAGGTGGAGATTGAAGAAAAATTATCAATGAAGAATTGTCTTTCGTATTTTTTCTTCTCCCAGTTGCTTGTCGTAAAGCATGTATTTTTTTTTTTTTTTCTTTTTGTTTTGTTTTCTATAAAAGTTAGAAGATGTATATTTGTGAAGCAAAGCCACTTTGAGCCATTTTTTTTTAAGTGACTAAGTTACAAACGTTGTGCCATCTGTTTGTTTAAGTCTACATTGTTTAACTAAATCGGAGCAAAATTGGAAAAACAACAAAAATTAAACCTGTTCTAACCATGCGTGACAATAGGCGGTTCATCTGTTATGGTGAAAGGATTTTAGCAGAAACGTGTTCGAAAAAGGGGGTGCACAAATCGGTGTGCGCGGAGGACACGGCGGATAAATTGGCCTCCAAAAAAGGATATGCACACACATACATTATATACATGTGGAAAACAAGCATGCACCTATACGATTAACCAAAATGAAGGAAAAACACTTTTTTGGCGATGAGGCAGGAAGAATAATATGGGTATCGCCCACTTTGCGCAGACCAGTTACACTGTACCTCATTTTTTTTGCGTACACTCACATTAAAATATCTTGAATGTTTTTTTTTCTAGGTGTGTTTTTGGCTCCTTCTCTTGCTTCTTAACGATGGTGAAATTTTGTTTTTTACTGAGGACAGCACCCTTCTTGACATTTTCTAATTCCTTTTCTTTTTTCTTGAGCTCCTTGAGAGTTGTCTCGTTAATAGTTTTTCTGTTAAATTCAATTGACTGTATGAACTTCCACAATTCTTTAAAAAAATCTTGTACTTGTATGTTGCCAACTTCTTTTTCTTTATAGCCCAAGTAGAGAGCAATTTCTTTGAACACAGCAAGGGTTTGATTGTAAAAAGTATCTAACTCTTCAATTTTTGGTTCTACACTAAAGTAAAATTCCTTGAGTGCTTCATATAATGGATCATCTGGATTCTTTTTAGCCAGATCTAACACATTTTTAATTTTATTAGATCCCATTTTTAGTTTCTGCAAAACAGAATCGATTATTTGTTTGTCCGTTTTGGTAACCTTTTCTATGGACCTCAAGTCTTCAATAATTTCTAAAGTGTCTGCACTCTTGTGATAGATAATTTCGCAAATATATTGAAGAAGAGTTTTAACGGGCTTGGTAGTTGATCGTATATCATTTAGCTTAGCCAAGGTTGTTAATTTAAAGCCAAAGGCATTTCCCCTTTGAGGATCTCCATAGTTTAATGTGTTACCTACATTTAATATGGTAAACAGAATAGTGAACAGTTTTGTAGAATTTTTTACCGCTTCGCATGCTTCTAGTATATTTTCCAGGGGAGTTAATGTATTTTCGTAATGTTCTTTAAAGGATAGAGCGAAGTAATGGGACTCCAGTCTCTGCTTTAGTAGTGGCACTCCCATAAGTGCTGCAACATACTGTTCTGGCTTGTCAACTAGGTTTAAGTCACCATTTGAGAGTATGTACTCCTTAACGATTTCGAATTCTTCTGGAGTTGGTACATACTGCATTAAAACTTCTGTGTTGTCTATGTTAAGTATTGTTGGATTTAGATCCATGATAGCATCCCTTATTTCTTTGAATGTGTAATTATTAAATTTGGATAGGGCAATGGACATATTGTATTCTCGCTTCGAATCAGGCAATAGTTGAATAACTTTTGGTTTTTTAATTTTGAGTTCTCCTCCTTCTTCCTTTTTACTAACAGCTTTGGCAAATGATTTTTCTACACTTTCTTTTTCAATGGCTATCTTGGATATTAATTCTTTTTTGTCTTCAAATAACGTTCCTGGAATGTCATCTTCGAATAAGGCTTCCCAGAAAAATCTCTTTGTTTTTCCTTCATCCTTTGCTTGCTTCATTATGGATATTTTACCTTTTCCCTTTCCTATAACAGGTCCCCCTTTCACGCCTTTTGGCGGTCCCTTCATAAATTTGGGTCCTCCTTTTTTGCCTCCTTTTTCTTTAGGCGCCATTTTGGGTGCTTCCTTTTTCAACGTGGGTGGTTTTTCCTTTGGTTCACTTTTTTTCTCTATTTTGTAGGCATTTTTTAGAACATTCATATCTATTCCCTCGAGGAGATTTATGCTATGCACCGCAGGTTTACTAGTTGGTGTAGAAGTGAAACCGAGTTCCTTTAGCCCTTCTCCTGTTAACAGGCGATTCTCATTTAATACTTGATTTTTCCTTTCTTCAATGGATAGGTCGAATTTTTTATGCATTAATCCTATTTTTTTGATAGTTTCTTCTTCGACTGATGATTTTGCTAACGAAAACGAAGATAGGTCCAGTTGCCAGGGGACGATAGCTAGAAGAATTTTATCTTCATTTAGTAAATGAACTGTGGGGAGGGTTCCTAAGGTCTCATCTGGTTCAAATCCAATCTTGCAATATTTTACTTTTCTCAAAACATCGAATGCTAGCTTGTCATTTATCTTTTTCACTGTTTTTACTTCATACTTAATGCTCACGCTTTTTTTGATGGTACTGTTGTCTTTTACAATAATTGGTTTATTTACGACAAGTTTTGGCACTATTTTATTTACCATTATTTTTTTGGGAACATTTAGCGGGTTGATTTTCTTCGGGAATTTATTTTCTACCTTTTCAGACGCTTCGTTGTTTTTTTCTTTTGGTTCGTCATCATTAGTGTTTTCTTTTGAGCTTTGTTTAGTCACAGTTATGTCGTTGTTTTCTGTTTCTTTGGTGGTGTCTTCTTTGACGTTCGCTTCTTCGGTCCCTTTTTCCTCAATGTTTGCTTGTCCAGATGGTTCAGGGGCTTTGAAGGCTCCAGACGATTTGAACGTTTCAGACGCATTACCCTCTTCACCACTGCCTGCATCTCCTTTGGGTGACTCATTAACTAGGGTTGTATTCCCCTTTTCATCCAACGAGCCCACCTCGTTGTCCTTGGACAGCGATTCCTTCTTCTCAATGGCATTTTTCTTGCTAAAAATTCCCTTTTTCAGCAGTAACATTTTTTTTAACCCCAATCCCTTCGGTTTGATGGTGAATTTCGGTTTGTCCATACCGTGTAGCGGTTCTGACACAAAAAAGTGTTTTTTCTTTGTGTTCCTTACGTTGGAATTATTTCTTACATGGACATCCTTCTCGTTTTTTTTGTATATTGATATATCAGTGACGGGGTTGCTTGGGAAAAGCGTAACTTTATCTTCTTCATTCACTGGGCAATGTTCGCTGGGGGCGGGTTCACCACTGGACGTACTCGATTTTGCGAATTTCTTTTTTTTCTTCTTTTTTGAGAAAAATGAAAGCAACATAGAAAATTTTGTTCCTTTAATGGGGTGTAACAAGTTTGCCGTTTTTTTTTTCTTTCCCTTCATGATATTGGCATTATTATCGCTTCCTACGCTTGAATAAAATGAGTAATCATAATTTATGTCACATTCTTTGGTGACATTATTATCACTGTGCACAGCATGTATGCTGTGTAGAGTGCTATTGGAGAAATTGGAGCATAATTCTGTTCCTATAGCATGGTTGTCATTCGTATTTTCCCTTTTAGTGTGGTCGTTATGATCATGCGGGACGTAATACACTATATTTACACTGTCATTGTTGCTTGAATACGCATCATGGTAATTGCTTAACGATATATCTGCTTCATTCTCAAGCAAGTGTTTATTATTTGATAACAATTTTTTCGCCTTTCGTTTTTTGTACGACTTGTTGCTGGGTGTGTTATCCATTTCGTGATTTAACACATTAGTTGGGATGTTACTCCTTGCGTCTAAGGACTCCTCCTTTGAGGGTTCCTTTTCTGTATTATTGCTTATGTACTTTTGGGTAATCAAATTATAATCTAGTTCTTCTATGGAGTTACTTCTCAAGTATAAATTATCTGTGAAGCTTTCTTTATCCATACCAACTAGTTCGTTTTTTTGTAACTCTGAAGATGTTTCTTCATCTTGCTGGTATGTTTGGTGATCCTGATAAATTTTCCTAAAGTAAGCGTTTTCGTAACCCACATTTGAATGGTCTTCACCATTCATGTATGTCATATGATCACTCTTTTCAGTATCAGACCTATCTGTAATGCCTGTATCTTCTGCATCTATCTGTTCCTCTTTGAAAAATATTTGCTCATAAAATTCTTCGTTCTCACTGAGGACAATTTCTTCTGCCGTTCTGTTTTCTCCACTATATTCGTTATTTTTAAGGAATCCCCTGTTGTCATTATTGACACATAAATTTCCCTGCTCAATGTGTGTGTTTATTTTATTATCCTCATCGTTCGTTGCGCTTCCTACGTGTTTGTTTTTCTTATTGAAAGATGTATATTCTGAAGAGTGTTCATTTTCCGTAGGTTCACTGCCATTCGATTTCCACTTGGTAGCGGTGCCCTGTACACTTCCATATGGATTTTCATATAGTTCTCTCTCACTTATGTCGCTATCGGAAAATAAATTTTCGTTACTTAATGAACCTTCGTGATTAAATCTAAATTTAAACAAAATGTCACTGTTGTTTACATTTTTTAAGTCGTTTATTTTGTCTTTGTTGTGGAATGCATTGTTTTTACTGAGGATGTTTGTCGCTTCGCTTGGATCGTCATCCAAATTTGCACTTCTTCTTTTACCATCATTTTCCTGTATTGTGTGTCCATTCGACTTGTCGCTGCGGTTAGAGGAGAACAATTCACTATCGTCGTTCTTCTCAGATATGAAGGGGCTATGACTTCTGTCGTTTCGTTGTCCCGATCTATTATTCTTATAGTTGTTTCCATAACCTGATGTGCTTTGTTCCTGACTTTCTCTTTTACCTGTTATCGAATTCGTATTAGAGTACTTACTTGAACTTTCGTATGACTGGTTAACATCAAGAATTTTACATATATTGATAATGTCTTCATGGTCATCATTTTCGCAATCCTGCATGTACAATGTCCTACGGTAATGACTCCTCTTTCTGTGGCTGCAACTTTGGTTACTACTACCTCGGGTGAAATCACTGGAACTTTCCAAATGATCGTCACTTTCGTTAAGAGAGTTGTTGCTCTCTGCGCCAATACTAGTACTTTCCCTAGAAAGCTTGGTTGAGGATTTTCTTTCCTTCCTTTTGTATTTTTGATATTCCCTATAGTTTGACAGTCTTTCGCTGTCATTGCCTGACGAGGAATAATCCGAATTGCTGTGACTATTAAACTGTTCATTATCATAATATATTTCTCTCCTCAAATTGTCTATGTCGTGTTGTTCCATGCTGTTCATGTTACTTTGAAGCTCCATTCTGATATTATGATCAATGGATGCCTTCAGGATGGGTTCCTTATTTAATCTAATTTGTCTTAACGTTTTTTCTAACTTATCTTGTTGGTTCGAATTGCTATACCCAATTAGCTTTATTTTTTCTGTAGGCCTTGAAAATAAATTGCTCAATTTTCCAGTATTCTTTAATGCATACTTTTCTTTTGAAAATGCGGTGGAGGACTTATTATTTTTGCTTTTTAGAATGTGCACTTTCTTAATTGGTACTTTTTTTTTTGGTATTTCTTTATGATGACCAAATATGTATGATGTTTTTTTGACTTGTCTTTCCTCTTTAGACATCATTTTCTTCATGAGTTTGTTCAGTTCATCAAGTTCGCTTTGGGCACTGCTCCTTGGTTGGTCCTGCGTCTGGCTCAGGGTTTCCCTGCGCGAATGCCTGAGTGATTCTGTTCTTGAATCATTTTTGTCGTCCATATCGTCTTTTTGTAGTTCACTCATTTGTTCGCCTGTTTCCCCTTTTTTGTCCTCCTTCCATGATTCCCCGTCTGGTTCATCCTTCCTCGATTTCGCTCCCGAGTTTTCGTTTACTAATTTTTTTCCGTTCACGTGATACTTGGAAATGCTTCTGTGCAGCATTTCATCCGGCTTATCGTCTCCCCCTGTATTCATGGCTTCTCCATTTGTGCTGCTTTCTTCTCCCATGCTTTTTTTCCGGGCAACTCGGAAAGAGCTATTTCTGGCCTTGGATGCCATGGGTTCCATGGTCCCAATTCTTATTTTCTCATATTTCGTAGAATCATGTAAATTGTTATTATTTGCATTAAAGTTGACACGACTTTTCTTAGCGGATCCAAAGAATTTTTTGTTGAAAAGTTTCTTATTTAACATGTTTAAATTATCGAAGGAGTACAAATTATTAACTTGATTGTATCTGTGAAAATAGTATGGGTCTCCCAAAATAAGGCAATGATGTATGGCAGGGTTTGGCACAAGCAAAGGGTTGTTGTAAAAACCAAGCATAACTTCATTATTTTCATCTAAAATGGGTATGAACATATTAAATTCGTTGTCTAGTCCTTCATATTTGCTAATTACTTTTCCCTTGGAATCTACAAATGGTTCTTTAATGTTCCATTCGCTAAGTAGAACCTTGGCATCATCGTTGCAAATCATAATCGGTTCATCGTTTTCCAATTTGACGTATCCTCTTTCGATTAGGGGTATATTAACTATGGGTAGAATTTTTCTCTTGTAAATAATAGCATTTTGAAAATCCTTGCACTGGGCATATTTCACCAAATTATTGTCAACTAATTTGGTTTCAACAAATGGTAATATGTAAGTAGACGGAATTAGGGTACTTTTCCATGAGTCAGCATATAAAGATTTAATTCTGTTAATGGAAGAAATAGTAAAAAATGAGCTCTTAAAAATTTCGAATTGTTTATTTGATTGCATGTGTTTATATGCATCAATACTCGAGTAGTTTAAATCATTATATTTTAATTTTCCTTCCATTGATATAAAAGTTTTTTTATTATTTAAATTTTTAGAGGGCATGTTTCTCGTGTTGATTAAAACTTGTTCATTGATTAGATCCTCAATGAGGTTTGGGTCCACGTCTGACTTTTTGGACATATTGTGCAATTTGGTGTTAAAGCCCTTCCACTGTTTTTCCACTTTATTTTCTCTACTGAGTTTGTTACTCGTGCTTGCCAAGCAATTTTGCACATAGTGGCTGGTGCCTTGTTTTTTGGCCTTGGTGTTTTGTTTCATGATATCCTTTTCTAATTCTTCAATTAATTTGAAGACTACTTTCGTGTTCATATCATCTGGGCCGTAGTAACTTTTGTAAAAGGAATAAACTTCCTTGTACAGCTGTAGGGACATGCTAAAGTTGTTTAGTTGTTGCATGAGGATGCCAAAGGAAAGTAGAATGTCCTGCACTTGGATAGTTTGTCTTGTTTTATGGATTCTCATTCTCATATCAACTGCGATTAGGTACTTGTGTAAGGATTCCATGGTGCTTCCTGATAATCGAAGCAGCAGGCCCCAGTTGCAATAACAGTCAGCAATTACTTCATTTGGGTTTTCGGAATTGTAATCACCGAAGAATTTTTTTCTAATGTCGAGAATCTGTTCACAAAGTGGTAAAGCTTTAGAGTAATCCCTAATTTTTATATAGTAGGAGCAAACATCATTTAGCGCATCACTATAATTTAGACTCTCCGCCTTGAAACATTTTTCTACCATAAAGAGATATTTCAAGTAGTAGCTTTCAGCTTCTTCATTTTGTTTATATAAACTTAATAGATCTGCAAACATGTAGAGTATGTTTGACAAAACTTCAGTTCCACAGAGAATGACTGGTTCTTCATAGTTTGAATCTAAATTTTTGACCCTAGTCGTATTGTTGACCTGTTCTACCTTCTTCTGTTGGTCGTCATCAAGGATCCCCTTATTGTGTATATAAAAGAGGGTATTATCAATTAAAAATTTTAATTCATGTAAATATTTTTTTCCTTCGGTAAATTTTTCCACTAATACGTAGCACTTGCAAATTAAAATTAACTCTGTGCTCATGTCTCCCGTGATGTAGAAGCCAAAATACTTCGAATAATATTTTTTTGCTATCATGTATGAGTGAATAGATTGTATCAAACAATCTGTGTACTTCTTCTCATGATAGTTGTTAATGGCAAACAGTCTTAAATCATTTCTTATGTCTTGAACTTCGGTGTAACTAATTGAATAATTGAAATTTTCCATATTGTGTAGGATGAAGACAGCTTCCTTTACTTTTATTTGTTCGTCATTCATTCTTAGTGAGTCCTCAAAGTTGATATTTTTTATTTTTGTGGAATTGCCATTTTTCCCATTCGTTAATTTGAGGTCGATTTTTGTGATCATACTTAGCGCGTCTACATTTTTGTCCGTTTCGATATCGTTAATTGTTGCCAGTGCGATTTTTTTATTTTCCATTTTGTATTTTTGCTCTTAAAAAAAAGGGCGGGGAGTTGCGAAGAAAGTAATCCATCAAAACAGGGGTGAATGTTTTATAGTACCCTTAAAACGGCGGCATAATCACACAAAAAAATTGAACATCATTAAGACGGAAGTTACATACACGTGCGTGCGCATTGGCCTTATTTTTGAGCATACAGAAAAAACTGCCGATTGGTCATAGTGTATTGGTTGGCGCGGAAAACGAGAGAATTTGAAATTTCACGCCAAGGTGGAACAATTCAAAAAATTAAGCACACATGTTCAAAAATTTGCAGAAATGAGAGATACACAGGAACGTATTTTTTTTTAATGTGCAAATGTGTACGTGAATGTTTACACAAGTATACATAACTTATTTATGGACACAATTAAAATTGCGCAAATTAGGGGAAATATGCGATTGTCTAAAAAGTTGGTGTATAAGAGATGAACCATATATGGTAAATGCAAAGATTATACAAAATGACAAATGTGTTTAAAAAAAAAAAAATAAATAAATACAAAACGCAAAGTTCACATACATTTTTTGCAACAAAAATTGAAGTGTTTACTTTTGCTACCACATTATTTGATGCCAAGAAAAATAAAAATTTTTTTTTTTTTTTTTGCGCAGAAAGGCACATATTGTTATTTTTGGCAAGAGTTGCAGACTTGTGTTGTGTTGCAATGGGCAGAGTTAATTGCTTAAATTAATCATGCGACCTTAAAGTGCGTAGGGTGCATTTTGGCATGCCATTATATGCACATGAATATGTAAATCCTATTATGCGTATTTCCGTCATACGCGTAACAAAAAAAAAAAAAAAAAAAAAAAAGTTGCGCGTAAAATATAACAAATGCGTTTAACTGGGGAAATCTCATATTTTTCATTTATACGTTAACACGAAATTCATTTAAAATGAGAAAAACATCAACTAATTTTTCCTTGAGTTTAACAACATAATGTTAATGTTGTTCAAATCAAAGAGCGCGATTTTTTTTTGTTTCAAATTTACAAAAATTTGAAGCTCCATTTATAGTATAAACAGTTCCTTCATTTCGCTGAGTTCATCTTGTGGCATCGTGTATGCGAAACTTCATTTTGCAACATTTCTCGTTTTTTCCCCCTCGTGCATCATGAAAAGGTTCCCATTTTTCTTTAACGATATCGGTGGTAAATTAATTGAAGAGAAAATAAAATCTTTTTTGTTAAGAAGCGAAACATTTCACAGGTTTGCGATAAAAACGTACGAAATATACAATGAGGTGAGGAGTAAGTTTAACGATTTCACCAGGAAATGATCCATGGACGTGTTGGCTCCTGGCAAGCGCGACGAATGTGCATAATATACATCTCGCATGAATAACTGGTATACGAACCGCGCATGTGTAACGTACATCAGAAGCTGCGCACACGCAGGGAACACATCTATACCCCTTGCGCATTTGTCACAATTCCCAACTTTTGCTTCCGAGTCCGTATAATATAATGCCTTTTTTAAATAATGCGCTGAATGTAAAAGAATTAATTCACAAGTTGAAGAGCACCAATTTTGTGCACACACGGGCTGTTTGCGAAGTGCATATAGAGTGTGCCCGATCCGCCGCTTTTGAATCACACCATGTGAGCAGAACGTGTGCCAATAGAGTGTTTAGGAAAGAGCGCAGAAAACACCTGTCGCCATTTTGGAGAAGCGCCAAATATCGCCATGTCGCGAAGGGAAAAAGGGTACAAAATGTTACATGCAGGAAGAGGACATCCCCGTTTGGAGCGGTGTCCAGAAAACAACTCCGCCTGCACGAGGTTCAAATAGACCTATTAAATGAGGAATTAAAAAGTTTGGAAAAAAATATTAATGAAAACAGAATAGTGACAAATGAAGATAAGGAAATTTCGTTGGCGCATTTTAAATACCCAAGTCAAAAGCTTTATAAAGCAAGTGAAGAAGAAATAAATTTAATTAAAAAAAGTGAAGGACAATATTATTTACCCTTAGAATGTGAAAATAGCACAATGATAAGGCTGATCGATATAAAGAACAAAGTATCATCCCCCATTTTTCGATGCGTTCGTAATAGTAAATTCGGGTTGAGAAAAAATGAAAGAGTCTTTTTCTTTTTCTATTCGTTTTTTATTTGTTCCTTCTGTTTTTTCATGGGACTTTGGCAATACAAAAAAATGGGGAAGAAGAAATTTCTGATTGATTACATTATGCACAATTTGAGCCAACCAGTCATAAACATTACTGACTCGGATTTCCCATGGTTTGATGATTATATAGCTTTGAAAAAGAATTACCAAATTTTGCAGCAACACGAAGGGGAAGAAGATTTACTGAGGAATTTTAACTTGTTGAATGTACTTCCCATGGTATTATCATTTTATAAGAGGATAAAAGGACGCCCAGATGAGGCGTTTACAAAAGGGGATAAGTCAATCTGTGTTAACAACAGAAGAGAGGATATCCCACAAAAGGACGAACAAGGGATAGATGTACAAGCATTACATTCTGATATTATTGCGCATGAGGAGGAAATAAAATTAACCGTCGATTTGGACAATATGCATAGTGTACATGATTGGATGAATCGAATAAGGAACGAAAACTTCATAACCCAGTTTTGCAGAAAAGTTTTTCCGAAAGGTATAACTGAAGAGGAATTGAAAAAACTTATAATTGAAAAGTACAAATATAGGAAAGTGCAGATAACTGGAGTGTTGGATACAACTAACGAATTTTTTGTAGGACCCAAAATGTATGAACATGATAAAAAAAAAAAATATTATTACGTAATTTGTCCTATATTTTTAAAAAATGGCAAGTGTGTACTAGTAAATAGGGGATTAATATGTGGAGATATGTTAGAACAGAAAAAGAAGGAAATTCCCAAAGTAGTGACAATAAGGGGTGTATTAGATCCTGGTGAGCTATACGAATGTTCCTTTAGAAAATTAAAAAACCTGTCCAACAAACATGTGTACAGCAATTATCTGTACTATTATGATATTGCAGAAATTTGTCACTATGCAAATGTTGCACATTTTGAAGGCTCCTCTTTTTTCATTGCCAATATATATGATATAATCGTTCACGAAGATTATAATAGTGATATAATAAAGGATCATTATTCCAATTGCAATAAGGAAGGCACCAAGTTGCTGAACTCTCATGTGGAAAAAGTAAATGGCGTTACGTTAGATGACATGGATCGGGAAAGTCAAGAACGAATAAAACGTTTGTTACAAAGGGGTCCTGGCTGTGCAGGTGGCAAAAATGATAAGAAGGAAACCAATATATCAGCTCCAAATGGAAAACCTTTTCGATATGATGAACATTTTATACATAAAAAGAAAAGGGAGTATTTCAAATTTTACGCCGACGAGACAACACATTTTAATTATGCTTGTCAGTGGTTTCTTTTTTCTTTTGTCTTTTCAACCATCTCTATGTTTAAGTTTTTGCAGTTCAAGAAGTGGGTTTTTTGAAATTTTCTTCCGGAAAGTCAATTATGCTAGGCATACAACTATTTGCTCACATGTGTACATGTCTGTACATAAGAAGTTTTTTGTTTTATTGTTCATTTTGGGGCTTTTTCCCTAATAATTAATTATTGCACGGTGAGACGTAATTGAAGGAGAGGATACAAGTGATCATTATTGTACACCGGTTCTTTACCGTTCATCATGCACACCTTTTGTTTTTGTTTTTATTTTTTTTTTTTTTTTTGATTCCAATGAGCAAACCATTTGGTGTTAACAGAATTTGCGCATTTCGCAACTCTTTTCAAAGCAATTAACTAACCTGCTACTCCATGTATTTGTATCATGTTTCACGTTTCCGTGTTTTAGTCATACCTTCAGTAGAAGAAGTATCGGTATTTTAACATATGTTATAATAGCTAAGCTTTGTTTTGGGGGCGGGAACATGTTAAGACGACATAGGAAAACAAAAAAAAAAGAAAAGAAAAACTATTGTACAGGGAACGGAAATCATAATTAACATGGATGCATGTTAATACAAAGGTTAGCAGCCATAATATGTGGACATTCTTTTTAAAAATCACTTCAAAAACGCTATATTTACAAAAAAAAATAATATGATTAATATCTACAATCCGGAAGTTACATCATGTGAAGGGGGGGTAAAAAATAATAAATCAGATACACATTTTATGCGGTAATGTAATAATGATGGACGGGCAAAATAAATATATTCCCCGTTGATTAAGGACAAAATTCGTCATTATTGCCTCTATACATTTAAGGCTTCTTCGGCTTGAATGCTCAAAAATTGGCAAGGCTGCTTGCAAAAAACAACAAAAAAATAAAGGGGCAACATTCGGCATAAAAAATGAAGCAGGACACACTATTATGTGAGTGTTCCAGTGCGTTGCACTTCACCCCTTTCCGCATGTATATTTGTTGCAGTTTTGTTATTGTATCTCTGATGAGCATTCGTTCTATCAAATCATTTCACGACAAGGGGAGCAATAAAGTGACCACTTAAATGATCATGTGGGTGATACAGTATATTACATCTCTTTCTCACATTAACCATGCAATCAGGCTCAACGTTTACGTATAGAAGGAATACATTTTGTTCCATTCTTCATTTGTTCTAACTGTAATGCGATTCACAACCGTTCGAGGGCATCCTTTTACAGGCATTCTCGTGTACTTATGTGTGGCCGTATTTCTTCTCATAAGATTGTATTTCCTCCTTTTGGGATAAGCCTTTTGATAAAAAATCGTTTAAGAAGTTATCTTACAGCTTCCAGAACGTCGTTTTTTTTTTTTTTTTTTTTCTTCTCTTGCATTTTTCCTTTCCCCTTCTTTAATATTCTCATCCAGTTGTGCCCTATTTATAAAAATAAAGCTGTTTTTTTTCTTGTAATTCGTACCGGAGATATGCATTTTGGTGCCACTTTTGTCTTCTTCGTCTGTTTTGTTGTACAACGCAGTGTTATTGCTATGTGCTTTGTTTTTATCTAAATTTAGTTCTCTTGTTTTTAAAATGCGCAAAAGGCTTTTCTTCTGTCTCTGTTTCGTGCGTGTTCTATGCACATAGCGCTTCCTGACAGTTGGTCGCTTGTTAAAGGCGTCGACATAGGGCTTAGGAAATAATCTAGAGGATAAATTCATTCTCTTTCCAATGATCTTAAAGCCATGTACTAGTCTCTTTGATTCATTACGTTTACGTAATTTGAAGGGGAACATGTGAATTTTATTGTCTACCTTATTTTTCATCATGCCTGATGAACCATTTTGGACCTCATTATTTAATTTTCTTGCGGGAATTTCATCTTTGTTTTCATGCGTAATATTTGAGTACAAAACTGGTTTTCTGTTACTACAGTTTATTCGTTTTCTTATCCTCTTGTCATTGAACATTTTAGAATTATTTTGCTCTAACGCGAATTTTGTATGGTTATTTTGAGGTTCGTTGCTTTGTGGGGGTGTATTCTTATTCGTCTCAGAATCTTTTGTAATATTTGTGTATATTTTTTTTTTCACTATGTTGAACATATGAAAGAAAAAGCTATTTTCTTTTACGGGTGCGTTACCATCTGTTGTCTCCTTTTCTGTTATGTTTTCCTTATTCCTTATTTTGACCACCTTTGGATGTACTTTCAATATAGCTAAACGCTTAAAATTGTTTTTTACCAATGTTGTTATGAGGTTTTTCAGGTAGGCCCTATCTACGGGCAATTCACCATTATGTTCGCTGCACATGTATTCTTTTCTGTTGCTTCTTTTGAAAAACACTCTATTGGAACATACATTTTTGGATCCATTTATTTCGTTGCTTGCAGTGTGCGTATTGTGTTCATGCAAATATCTATCGTTCACGTTGATGTCCCAATCTTTCAATTTCTCATTATTTTCTTGGGAACATACAAGCACGATATACATTGCTCTTCTGCACTTGTTGGATATAGGTATTTTTTTCTTATGCTTGACAAATTCCTCTACATTTTTAAAACGGGCAAAATTCTCTATGACTAAGTTACCACGATTAATTAATATCAAATTGCTCAAAATTATTTGGCACTTTACTAATCGCAGAAAAACAAAATAATATCCCTCTACATTGTTATGAATAAACAACAAATCTGACAATTTTATATGTAGGCACAAATGGTCATCCTCGGGAAGTGTGAGGCTGTCTGATAATTTTTGGTTTTTGGTGTACCCGTAGAGGTTTTTGAAGCTGTTGCTGGTCTTGTTCTTTTTCTTTTTCTGGTATACCGAATTATATTTCGTAAGGAACTGTAAAAAGCTCGGAGGCACAATATCTCTAATTTTGGGGATATCATTTATTATGTAATCTATGTGTATTTTGTATTTATCCCCAAAATGATCATCAAAAGATGAACTGAATTCAAAAAAGAGAGAGAACATTTCTGAGCTGTACGTGGATAATTTTATTTTTCGAATAACTTCTTTTGCTTTTTCATCCTCTTTTTGAGTATATTTTCTCTTTGTCTGTATCGGATGGTGAATTT
Organism: Plasmodium fragile; assembly: GCF_000956335.1. NCBI lineage: Eukaryota > Apicomplexa > Aconoidasida > Haemosporida > Plasmodiidae > Plasmodium > Plasmodium fragile. The sequence continues at coordinate 16,092 of NW_012192651.1, read as the reverse complement.
CATTATCACTTTTGTTGTCTTCCTGTGTGCCGCTTTCCTCATGTATTGCCTGCCTTTCGTCTTCCCCATTATGTTCAGCCTTTTTGCTATTGATTTCATGCGCATGTATTTGTTGTATTACTTTATGACTGCATTTTGCGGCCTGTTCTTGTGTATACTTATCATCCCTTTTTTTGTCCTCCCATGACAGCGCACATGGGGAATTCGTAGTCATAGTAATTAGACCTCTTTTTTCGTAAAATTCTCTTTTGATAATCCTCAATTTGTGCATGCAGAAGGATAATATGAAAAGAATAAAATCACAAGTGACTTCACTCGTTTGATTTTTCATCTGTATTAATCGCACCCATATGTATAGCAAGCAGAACACATTATCGAATTTGCTGAAGATGAGGTTAAGGAAAAATAATGATGGCCACGTATCGCTAACTGCCGCATCGACGTAATAACTAACGTATGGGAAGAAATATTGAAACAGAAGGCGAAATAACTTTCCATTAGTGTTACATATTTGCATAGTTATGTTTGATAAGGCACAGCTGATCGTGTCTGTCTGTATGCTTGCGTTAATTCCTGGAGAGCTATACATGCAACTATGTTGTTGGAACATATAGGGGGCATAATAATATAGTATGTTTTCAAATACGCAGAGAATTTCGTAGGGTTGAAGGTTTAAATAGAACAGACTTATTATCATATCGTGCATACCTTGGAAATATTTTATTTTGTGCAGATAGCAAAACAACATGATGCATTTCACCGATTCGACTTGGATGTATTGTACTGTATTTTGGGAAAGATTGGTATTTTGCAGCCATAGGTTTCTTTTAATGTCTTCGTACAAAATGTTTGTTTCTTCCACGTTCTCATCAGCGTCATCATCAGTGTCGTCATCATTCTCGTCATCAGTACCATCAGTGCTGTGGATAACTCTGTGGTCAATGAGGTGGTCTTTAGCCTTCGCATCGGAGACTGAAGAATGCTTATCTTCCATTTGAATATATTCCTCCTTCACCATTTCAGTTTCTGTATCTAGGAGAATTGGGTCGTTCTGGAGAGTTGCGCAACCTTTTTCTTGTGCGAGCAATATGTTAGAGTGACTATATTTATTCCCTTCCATTGCGTTATCTATTTTTTCATTTATTGGCTCATTAGTGGCATTCCTTGTGGTTTGCATGTTATTACTTCTCTGGGGAACTACTCCATTTTGGTCTTGTGCTGGGTTAAAAATTCGCCTCAGCTTTTCTTCAAAGTGGGTTATGTGAGCATATCTTTCTGTTCTGTCCTTTTTAGTGCCGCTAGTACTGCACGTGCTAATTTCGTTCTTTCGTTCATTGTGTGATGCATTTTGTTGCTCACTTTGTCTGTCATATTCTGGTCCATTTCCTCTTTCCTTGCTAACTGTTCCCTTATCGTAGTCGAATGAGTGATACAGGCAGTTAATGTGACGTAATCGATTTTCTTTGATGTGTAATTGCTTAAATAACTCATGCTTGTTTATTTCTATGCAAAGCTGACTACAGCCTGTTATTGTTTCTCCCCTTGTTACTTTGTTAGAATCTATATGAGGAATCTCCGTGTTAACGTTATCATCATTCAGCATATGAGCAGGGGAATATATATTCTTTTCATTGAATTCTGGTTTAGCAAAAGCGTAACCATTTGGGGTTACACTATTATGCCAGCTCTCGGTGTACGTTCTTTTGGAAGTTTTACATTCTCCCATGTCACCATTTGTACTTACACGTTGATTGTTGCTGCTTTCGTCATCCTCTTCGGGGGCGATACTACTGATTGGGATGCCCTTTTCAGAATGGTCATTATTACTTTCTTTGCACTTTCCACAATTCATTGCGCTGTCTTTTGCATTTTTATACTGTTCTCCAATTGTCTTATTTCCACAAGGAATTGTTTCATCCAAAGTTTCACCTATGCATGCATTATATCCGCTTTCAGCCTGATCACCTTTTTCGCATTCATTCAAAATCATTTTTTGTTTAAACTCTTCGGTGTTGTTCCCATTGTACATATTTTCATTTTCAAGTTCGACACATTTTGGTTCCTTGCCATCACCATTTGGTTCCGCTTGCGTTTCCTGTGTATGCGTCAAAACATCATGTTCTTTGTTTTCATGCATATTCGGAGATTTTTTCTGCTGATTGTTGCAACGCTCTAGTTTTTCTTGATCCAGAACACGTACGCAATCGTTGTTGTTGGTTGTTCTTATAGCAGTTTCATCCTGCATGGTGTAACCATTGTGTGTTGTTTTCTTTTTTCCCTTTTTTTCATTTGTTGCTTCTTCTGTACATTGTGTTTGCAATATGGTGCGAATACATTCCAGCGTTAATTCTTGCTCCTCTGCTTCAATTTTTTCATTTAACAAGGCAACTATGTTTCTGTTATTTTGCTGCTTAAAAATGATAGCACTTACTTCTTCTTTTGCGTCTGCTTTTGTGGGAGCATTGAAATGTTCGACATCGTCGTGGCTAGTTAAGGAGTTCGATTTGTCAGTCTCACCCTTCGTAATATCATCGCTAATGATCCTTTTTTGATCCTTTTTGCATATTTCGCTGTTTGCTGCTTCATCTTCTGTTGTGCTAGCTTTATGCTCAGATATGTTATTGAAGCATTCCCCTGGTACGTTTTCTTTTTTTTTTTTATTTTTTGTTTCTTCTTCTTGTTCCTCCTTTGTGGTGATTTGTGCTTCCTGTTGTAGATCCAGGTTTCGTCTTTTTTTGTCTTCATAAATTGTACCTCCTTCGATGTTCGCATATTTGTTCCCCCCGTTGGTGTGATAACATTGTGCACAATAGTATCCTTTTTCAATGCCCATTTCAACATCTTGTTCGCTTGTCCCCGGGCCATGTTCGTGTGAATCCTGTTTGTCCATATTTTCGTCTTTCAAAAATTTGCTTATTGTACTTTGAGACGTGCCATCATTCTGAATGCTGCTTGATATGCCTACTGAGTGTGCTTCCTGGTCGGCCCTTCTTGCACTACTCTTTAAGGAGGCCTCATTATCTGTGTTGCTACTATACATGTTGTTAGGAAATTCCCAATTAATACGTATGTCCACTTCTTCTTGTTTATCTTCTGCTGTATCACTGCCTTTGCATGTTTGATTTTTGTCTTCTAGGCATTCTTCTTCCTTTGTTTCCTTTTCAAAAATGGCCGGCTTTACAGTTCGTTGTTCTATCTGGCGGGGGCCATTTTGTTCATTCAAACTTTGTGTTTCCACAATATTTCTAGCGGAAAAATCAGCCCTTTCTATATTACCGTTTTTGCGATCTTCGTCTTCATTTCCAGTTTTCATAACATTTTGTGTCAATTCTGGTACTGTTGAGCATGATTCTTGTTCTTCATTTTCATGATCTGCATTTGTCTCTTTTAATCCTGCCACTTGTCCAGGCTGCTGTTCGTGCAGTGGTTCTTTCACATGAATCCCTTGGCCGCAAGGTCCTATGTGGGTACTCAAATTGGATGTGCAATTATGTAGTCGTTGCTTCTCTATGTGGTTGATATTTTCAGTAAGTTGTGCGCTAGCAATGTGTGCATTATGATCAGCATGATCACTTTTTCCGTGCATTTTATTCTCCCCTTGCTGCTTAGCTTGTTCCCTCCTTTGGTTGCTCATCGTGTCGTCCACATCTGAATTAAATAATTTTTCAACATGCATACATTGCTCATCATGAAGATCCGTTTTTAAAAAGGAACTGAGAAATTCATGTTCATTGAAAATTTCTGCTTTATCGTTAAAATATGTATTTTGTTGTTTCTGCTGTTTTTGTTCTTTTTCTATATTCAAAAAATTTCTGTAACGCTGAGTTGACAATGCGTTTGTGTAATTATGCTGTTTTTTACTAGATGAATCTTGAATAATATTTTTATAATTTATAATTTTTTTTTTTTTTAATTTAAAATTTAGGGGAATATTAATGATGTGTGAACTGGCGTCTTTAATTTCTTGTTTTTTGCAAGCGTTACCACATGCTTTTAGTGGTTCACTCTTTACAACACCCTTTTTCTCATGCACACTGCTAAGTGTGCGTTCTGCACTCGTATTATTGTTACTACAATGATAATGTGGATGCAGTTGTTCATCATATTTATTTGCAGCACATAAAACTGCAGCTTGTTCATTCGTTTTTTTTATAAAATTTTGCACATCCGTTTTACCCCTAAATTCCTTCTCAAAGTCTACGTAATGTTCGTACAGCTTTGATTTCGAGTTTTTGTTCTGTACAGTTTTTTTAAAATAATTATTGTTTGTGTATTTATTATTTTTTAGCACATTGCTGTTTATGCTCATATCAAATGAATGTCTCAAGTTGAAATTGCTAATAAGGGCGTTTGCGTTTCCGGAAGGATTATTCTTCAGGCCGTCATTAAATTTTTCTAAATTTTGAAGATACTGTTTTTTTTCCATATACTCATTCATGAATTGCATAACTGTATCATTCCAGTTGGCACCTTTATTATGAATTAGCTCATCTTTCCTTTGTGTGTCCTGAGGTAGGCTGTGTTCTTGGTTCACGCTTTTTCCCCCCTGTACGTGGTTACTGAAATAATGTGAAAGGTTCAGGTGTTCCATCCGTTTATTGATGCCAAAGTTGAGGTCTTTTTTTGGGGGGAAGTTACTTTTTTGGAAAGAAATACCATCAGGGGGGTTGTTTCCCATTTTAATGTTGACATAATTACAACTGTCACAATCGTCGTTGTTATTCAAATGAGAGGTGCTTACATTTTTTACTTTTTCAGAATGATTCATAGGGTGTAAGTACTGTGGAAATTTTTTTTTACCGTTAAATATGGCTGTATGTTCTGTGCTGAGGGAAATGATATTACTGGCAATAACCGTTGGCTTGCTTCTAATTTGATTACTTGAGGGACAATTAGAATTGATGTCTCTTCCATTCTGTGGCGGTACTTCATTTAGATATTTTCTAATTGAATTCTGGGTGTTATCATGGAAGGAGTTTTTTTTGTAGTGGTTAACTTTTTTGTTATTTGTCCATTCTTCCCTATCGCATGTGCTTGCGCTGTCTAATCTATAGTGATACGAATCCTTGAACTTCATGTTGTTATTACTATTAGCTTTGGCTTTAATGCTGTCATGTTGAGTATGTTTGTCGAATAGATTAATGTGTTCGAAGGTACCATTTCGGTGTTCATCCCTTTCATTGGCGTGGCTGTGAATGCTTCTTCTAAACTTTTGCATAATTCTTATTTTGCTAATTTTGTCGAGAGATTTGTTTAGATTTATTCCATACTTGGCTGTACTGTTATTCCTGACAAATTTATTTTCCACATTTAGGTGAGCTTTATTTAAGCTGACAATATTACTCTCGTGCTTGCCATTGGTTATTTCCTGCTTGTCCATATCTGCTACTCGTTTGACATGGTTGTCATCGATGCTGTGCTTACTGTAGTACGTTCTGGAATCGCATAAGAAAGGTCTATTATCCGAGAATAAATTCGCATCAAAGTGATTACTACTTGGAAAAATTTCGCTTTCATCGTGTGAGATTGTGTACTTCTCATTGTTTTTGTTTACCGCATTAGCAGGGTTCTTATTGTGGTAGTTTTCAGTTTTTGTGTGCAGTTTTAGATTAAATGCTGAAGTTTTGAGTCTTTTTATGTCTTGGACGCTTTTCTTATAGTTACGCAAAATGTTGCTATTATTGAGGCTATCCATGTTGTCAGGTGAGGGAAAAATTTGTACCAGTTAAGTCAACTGTATTAGTTGTCGCAGCTGTGTTAACCGTGTTAGTCGTGTTACTTTTTCCCCTGTTCCCAATTGGGAGGCTATAAGCAAGGGGCCAACACGTGGCAACACATATGTGTGTGCTATTTTGTGTGTTTCATGTGTGGGTGCCAGTGTGAATTAAGTGTAGTTTCAGTGACTTTTGTTTTTCTTTCGTGCGAAATTTAATTTGAGACAGGCGCTGCTCTTACACGCACGCATATGTGGCAGTAACCAAAACAATATCCTTTAATTCAGCACAGGTGCTATTATTAAAATGTGACACATATATGATGTGTTCTTTTAACGAATTGGGGTATACGTGAAAAAGGAGTGTTAAACTGTTTTCAAAAAAAAAAGAAAAAAAACAAAAAAAAAATGCGTCAAATGTGGAAAATAAGTTAAAAAACAACTTAAAGTGGCACATTTATATACCACACAAAGTTGTCTATTTAGCAGAACAATGTATCGTTACGTCATGGTTTTATTTACTCTTTTGTCCATATGTTTATATTAGGTATGGCAACCATTTGAAAAACAGAATATCGCACATTTTCATGAACAACTGTTCATACATGTAACATACCAAAATTCCCACTTCGCAAAAAAAAAAAAAAAAAAAAATTACCACAAAGTTGACCAAATTAGATCAGTTTATGGTGTGTCACTTTTTGCTATTTTTATTTTCCCTTTTTTGAATTACTTATAACCGGATGGAGTTCATAAAATTCTGTTCTTATTTACAATTTAAAAAGTAACCTGCTTATTTAAGTGTATGCAACGGTAAACACGATAATAAAGCACAACTATTGGTAAGCGTCCGATCTGTATTGAAACGGTTAATTATTAAGTTCGTAAAAATAGGGGGAAAAAAAAAAGAAGTGTTAAATGTGTGTAATTACAGGAAACAAAAAAAAAAAAAAAAATTATATGCACATATATCTTTACATAAATGGAAAAAACGGGAGTTATAATTTTCATATTATATTCCATTTTTCCATTAAGAATGGGTTACCGACAAATTGCACTTTCGCAAGTGTAGGTTTTTGTGTGATTGTATAGTACATGACGAACTAAGACAAAGCATATTTATACAAACAGTACATGCACAGGAGGAGAAATAACAAATTGGACATATTCAACAGAATAATCCTTTGAAAATAACACGTTTCACATTTTAAAAATGTTTCTAAGTTGTTTAAAAAATTATTATGCTGGTATAGGATGAAGACAACAAGCATTTAGGGAAAATGTTTGCAACAATTAGAATTTAATTCTTTATGATGATAGGGCATACAGGAACTGCGATTATAGGACATCTCATTCGTTCTGTGAAAATTGAACAGGTGCGTAACAAATTGAGGGTCACACCTGTGGGTGGTCTTTTTGCTGTCCATTGTGACTTCCTTCGTATTAACATTTTTGGTTAATATAACGTGATATGAGGAGGTAGCCCGTCTTTACCGAATAATTTTCCTAATTTTGTCGGTATGCTCCAAGTCTAAATTTCTATTTTTCGATAATTTTTTAAGATATGTAAGTTCTTCAGGAGTGTATACATAATCATCCTGCTCCTTTTGTTCCTCTTCTGTTTTGTCAAAGTTATTCAGGTATTGTATATTTAAATCTGTTTTCAGGAAATTATTGATTTTTTCTGCTTGTATAAGTTTATGTTTATTTATAATTTCGTTATACTTGTAGTAATATTTATCGGAACACCTTCTGCTATATTTTACTGGGTACTGTGGTATTATTTTACATAAGCTTAAGACGTATTTCATGTGATCACTGAAGTTACAGTTTGCTGCTAGCCAAAATTTAACTCTATTAAACCTTAGTCTAATTTCCTTAATATTTTCAACATTGTTATAATAGTAATCATTATTCGGGTTGCCAATGTTGTACGTGTTTAATTTCTCCCTTATATTATTCTTATTTACATATGTGCCTAAGACTTCGATGTGTTTTCCATTTTTCTTATCTTTTTGATTTGCCACAACAATTTTGAAAAATCTTTTCCTTTTTACACCGTTTATTTGGCATCTTATTCTTGGGGGGCCTTTATCTTTGGAAAAGTATGGCAAAAATAACCTCCTTATCATTTCAAGGATGTGGAAAAACAGAAAGGTATGTTATGGTATCCACGTGATGAACAAATAATCATTGTTTTTCTTCTTTTTATTAATTATTTTTAATATACACAAGTTCACAGAGAGGGGAATTTTTTTCATGTGGGAGACTTATCGCATTCATAATAATGTTGAATTAAAAATGAAAATAATTAAGCTAAATGGGTACATATGTTAAGTGAACACATGAATTTCTGCGCGTAAGCATAATCTATTCAGAGGAATGAAATTTAAGTTTGGACTTGTTCTCAGTATGCTTAAATTGTCGGGTGTACATATAATTGCGCTCTGTGTTATTCTTTTCAAAGTGCTTAAGTAAATGTTTTGTTCTTCCTTGGTCAAATGCAATTTGCATATGTTAACATCTGCATCCATTATTCTTATTCAAAAAAAATTTTTTTTTTTTCAAGCATAAACATAAAAAGCTGCGCTTGCGTACGAGTCCGCATGAATATATATATATATGTACCGTTGCATGTACACATTTTTGGCGGCATAGTCACACTGCACGAGAAGCACATTTCTGTAACACATTATAAGTGCGCGCAAGTTTTTTCCCATGTAAGCATAACAAAATTGAATTAATTCACTACACATGTTATACAGTTGCCAGTTCTTGTTCCGTGAGGTGTTTCTTTTTCTGCGCAACTTACTGTTTATTAAAAATATTAGTAGGGAACTCAGCCAAGTGAAACGTACACACGCTTTATTCATCCTATAATAAATACAAATGCTTGAAGAAATGATTGAAGTTAAGTCTTATAGGTTTAAGAGGAAGCCCCCCGACTTGTTATCCAAGTTTAAGTAAGAACAAGGGATCAGCCAGTCAGCCACGTTGCACATGTGCTATATTGGGCTTGCACCATGCCTCGTTAGCACTTTCATTATACTACGAACAAATGCACCCCCGTGTAACTTGTGCGTCACCTGTTACGTTTCAATATATAATATACTTTTTTTTTATGATCCTTTTCAGAGTGAACAAAGAAGACTGGTACGACTTCGTAAAATACATGAGCGACTTAAGGAACATTTATAAATGCGCACACCAAATGAATGGCCACGGTAAAGATATACCTGGTGAAGATCATATCATTACTATGAATGAAAAGGCCATTTATGAAAATGTACATGATGTTATGAAAATTAAAGAGTGCAACCATGGCATAGAATTTGATGACCGTTCTATCTGTAAAGATTCCTCTTCTGACTCATGTAGCTATTCTGAGGAGTCCGGTAGTGTTTACAAATTTAACAAATATAAAATAATTCACAACAACATATATTCCAATAACGCAAATTTGGACAGGCAAAGAATTGGTGCGAATTACAGAAGTATATGTATACCAGGGCAAGAGCGCGAAGTTAAGGTGGAGACAAAAGGATATAGGCATGAAATAGGCTATAAAAGAAGAACCAAAGAAGATATTCATAAGAGCCCTTGTGACAGTGATGAATTAAATAACAAGAACAATGCATTAAGGGAAAATGATCCACTTGTTCCAAATGAGCAGTGTGATCTGTATAATAAAAAGACTTTGCACAAGTCTTTAACGAAATTAAGCAGGGACAAATTTGGACAAAGAAGTAAAAGTTCGGCACATATATCCTACCAGAATGAATACGATTTAACATACAATTGGAAAGAATATAATGTGTCCTACGAGCAAAATGAATATGACGTAGAGTCCAAAGGTTCTGTCGATAATAATGAAAGTTGCGAGAACAAGTCGCGCAAGTATACATTTAAAGGAAAAGTGGACAATGGGAAAAAGGACAAGAGGAGAACACGGCAGTATTTCAATAATGATGAATTTTCTCGAAGTAACAGCCTTAGCAATTCATGTGTTCAAGACAGTATTAGTGCAAATGATGTGTCAACAGGGGGAAAGAGTAGAATTTTTGGTAAGAAAAATAATAAATATGAGGTGTACTCAAATGCAGTAAATAATGCATACAAAAGTGGCTCCCAGAAGATGAGTAAGCATTCCATAAAGAATGCCAAATTTGACGAAGCAGTACAAAACAACGCACACATTGACGGATCGTATGCATATAATTTTGCCTACATGGATAAAAACGATAGATCAGGTGGCTCTACACCAGTAGAAGCAATGCACGGAACTATCATGAATTTAGACGAGGAAATAAGGAACTACAATTTTCACCTTGATGAGTGAGCGCAATTTAGCCCGTTCGCTTTTGTTAAGAAAATAAACAAACGAGATCGAACCACAAAAAGGGGAGTTCACTGCTTGGATAAAGCAGCCGTGTTTGTTGGTGCATATATGTATAAAAGTGTACATATACAAAGGAGTAGGTGCACCATGCTGGTACAGTTGTGTCGGTTATCCCTTTTTTGCTGCAATAAAAGTGGAACACCATTTTATGTACCGTGCAAGAAAACATAGGAAAAAAATATAACAAATTAAAGAAAAAAAAAAAAAAAAAAATAGGAAGATACAGAAAAAAGTGCCACATGCATACATTCACAGCATGCGAAAAAAACATTTCTTAAGCGATTGTGGTGGTGCTTGGGAATAAAACTCCAAAAGGAGAAAAACAAATCGTAGTTGCTCACAAAAAAAAGAAGGCACTCCTGCGTGAGAATAATGTAGCAAATTTTGTTGCTGCCCGTTTTAATGTGTAAAAAATTTGCTACAATTTTGCTAACAGATCACGTAACAAGGTTGGCTTCCATTCGTGATTTTCATAAAGGTATATAATATTGTTGCTAATATATATGGAACAATTGTTAATCGAATAGACTACATTTCCGTTTATTTTACGATCATTTTTTTGTAAAAATAGGATATCATTTTGTACGCAATAGGTTTCTATATAATTCTTTACGTTGATATTTTCGTCATCTAGCGAATTTCTTGTATATTGATTTACATCATCTTCTATTTTGTTCATCAAGTGCACATATTTTTTTGGAGAGAATACATAACTACTTTTTGATTCATCCCTCATTTGATTTGTTCGTACTTTGGGTTTATAATTTATTTCAAATATCTTATTAATTCTTTGTGGAACAGCGTAAAGAGGAATTGGGATTTTTATATCCTTATATAAGTAATAGTAATTCTGATCATCATCTGTGCAAATTTTAGTTTTGTCAAAGTCTAGCACCATTTCGACAGGGAAGGTAACAATTTTCTCTTGCAATAGGTATGTCTTTATGACGTTTAATATGCTGAACATGATGTTTTTTATGGAATTATCCTTCATTAAATTACTTTCAAAAACATCCTTCACCTTTTTAAAGGTTTCATAAATTTCTTTTTTTTTATTTGTTAGCATTAGCTTTTTTTGTTCCTCACTTTGGGCGTCTTCCTCTGCAGCGCATGGAGCTTCCACTTTTTGCGAACTACATGTTAGTTCATTTTTGTGTACATATGACGCGTTAAGCTCTCTCAGATAAGCACATACGTGCTTTGAAAAATTGTAAAAAAAATATACTTTAAATATGAGAAAGACGATTGTGTCGTCTACGCAGTTGTGCAGTATCATAACTTTACGAAGGCGTTGAACAAAATTGTCGTCCACAAAATCTATGTCAATCAATTCGCAAATTATCCTTTTTACAACAGTTTCGAAAATTTCCTTTTTGTACATATTGTCCATAAGTGCTACTTTGATGAGTTCTATATAATTTTGTGACAAATCAAATTTTTTCAAATGCGGAAATACAGAATGTGTGTAGTACCTAGATAAGCTGGAGCTAATGTCAAACTGTTTGTTAATATCAAACAGAATGCATAGTTTGTTCTTGATGTGTTGTAGAGTGTGTTCCTGTATTTGTGCATTTTCGATGTTTTCCACTTTGGAAATTACTCTTTTTTCAATAAAAATTATTAGTATATTCTTATAATATCTTATATTGATGGCGTCCCTAAAAAGTTTTATATGATTGTAAATTTCTAGAATTTGTTTTGTATAAAGTGCTGGGTACATATATGTGTAGTATATTATGTTGTCAAATTCTTTTTCAATTTTTCGATATTCCATCATACTGTGTTGCTCCGCTCCCATTAGAACAATTTTTTTTAAGCATATTATATATTGTATATCATTTTGATTAAACTTGAGTTGATCGTTTTGGCTCCTAGTATCAGTTGAGGGATGTTCACACGCGGAAACTTCTTCATCCTTTGCGGTCGATGCATTTTGCCTTGTTTCCCTATGCTCTTGACGATGTTGGCAGTTTTCCAAGCTGTCGGAATTTTTCGAACATTCCGAATTAAAATTTTTGTTTGAATTTCCCCCAATTGCCGTTCTTCCATCTTCAACGTCCTTGTCATCACAGATAAACTGCTTCTTTATTCGTTCCTTGTTATTGTGGAAATAAATGCGAAGGAACTCCAAGAGGTAGCGTGACACGTGGATGCTGAGATAAAAGAACTGCGAATTTTCGTAAATAAAAAACACAGAGGTGTACAGGTCACTCAAGAGCAACGGATATTTGCCCTTTTCAATTTCGATATTCCTAATGTTTATTAAATCGAATATGTGTTGTAAGTCATCCAGGGTTTTGTATGTTCCAATGTCATGTGAAGGAGCACCGACTGATCTTGGGGTATTTCTGAAGTATTTGTTCTGGCACAATAGCTTATAGTTACTCGTTAATATATTATTGAGCTTTTCTTCAAAGGTGACAAAGGTACCAGAGTTCAGGTCCCAATGTCTGTCGATTCCTTCTTCGTCTACCCCCCCTACGCTAAATGGGTTAGTTACATGAGTGGGTTGGATATTTATCAATTTAGTGATTCTGCCCCCATTAGGGGAGTTACACACGTATTGATTACCCGTTGTGTGTGCATCCCCATCATCATAACGCTGAGCATAATGATCAGCACAATCATCTGCTCGATTGCCACCATGATCTTCCTCTATTGGGGGATCATGTTGTTTTACACCAAAAAGGTATTCATTGAATGTTGCATTGTTAAAGAGAGAGGGGTAGGGCAGAGTGGTGTGAAAATTTAGCAAGTACTTATACGTTAGGACATTTTTTAAAATTAACACGTGCATCTTGTAAATATCTTTGTGGGAACCAGAACCTTGGTAATTCCTTAATTTAGTTTCGAGCTCTTGTTGTTTTCTTACAACATTGCAATATTGGAACATGATATTTTTAATATGATCAATGAGTACGTTTTGCGCGCTTATTAAATTACTAGCTTGTTCGTCATCGGATTCCTGACCATCATGGTATAAATGAAAATTTGGATTAATGTAGGCGTTATATTTTAACTGTGTCTTAATCCAATTTTTTGTCTTCTTAAAGCTCCAGAACATGTTATATTTATGCTTTTTTTTCCACAACTTTTTGCTATAGAATTGTTCATTAAAAATGTCCATGTAGCTTTCCTGTGTGTATAAGTCAATATCAGAACTGGAATCATTCGAATTTTCTTGTGGCTTTTCTTCTAAAAATGTTACATGCTTTTTTTGAAGTTCTATTGGAGCAATGTTTGTCTTTATTTTGTTCCCAATGCCATCCTGATAGCCCATTTTCCTTAAAATTTTAAACCCTAATCCGTATATTTCAAAAAACTTTTTGTCCTTTTCTTGGAGTTGCTTGAGGTTATACTTTTTTAAATTACTCTTTATAAAATCATTTTCATCCTTCTTTTTGTCAAAACTGAAATCAAAGGTGAAATGTTGAAAGACGTCGTACTTGTTGAAGTCATCTGAATCATCGTCGCTTAAGGTGGCGTTTAATTTATGTGCCTCCTGTTCTGCTGATGGTACATGCTTTTTATTATTGAGAAAACCGCCACTAACAAATTGCACTGGCTTTAAATACTGTTGCGGGTCTACATTTCTGAAGAAGCCTCCTCTTCCATCATGTTTGCCTTTGGAATGTTTTGACTTTTTTTTTTTTTTTCCATTTGGCGCTTTGTTTTTTACCTTTTTGAATTGCGATCCTTTATTGGAAAAGTTCATGGGTCAGACCTGTTCTTTGAGTTTGTCCTACTTATGCGGCGTGTTCATCCCTTTTAAGTTATGTCAGTGGGTTAGCTGGATTGCTTATCGTAAGGGAATAAACAGGGTGCGCACATATATATGCACATAGTATTATGTAGGTATGCATATGTGTTGCTATTTACAACTATCGTAATGTCCCTGCAAATTTATAATTAAATTGTTTCTGTTACAAGTGATGTTTACGTGGTGAATAATTCGAGTTCTGCTGCGTACCAAAGTTGCGCACGTGATTCCTGTTTTCATTTGCCATGAGATTTTTGCGCAAGTGTTCATTTAAGTAGCATTAAAAATGAGGGAAGCATAAATATGAAAACATATTTTCAAGTCGCACGTGTATTTTTTTTTTTTTTCCGTCAGTATTTTACGTTGCATTCATTTTTACATTACAAAACGTTTAAAAAATTGGTGTCGCGTAATAAAATTTCTGTTTGTGCATAACTCCCTTTAATTATTTTTTACGCGTTTTAAAATTATCATATTGTTTTCATACATTTCCACATGTTTTGAAGTGGATAATTTGAGGAAGGAAATGCGTACGGGCATATTTTGACGCCATAATTTGAACACTCTATTATTCTTTTTACACAATTGTGGTTCCTTGTTCGAAGAAAATTTATTAGGAATTAAAATACAAAAAGGGGTAAAAAAAAAAAAAAAAAAAGACCATTTTTTGACATATAAGTATTACCACGGACAAACAATCGGAAAATGCAAAGTTGGTTTCATATCATTAAAATGTAATAAAACATGGTAATACAATGTTCTAGGTTGTTTATACATATGTAAAATAAAACAGCGGGCAGTATATTGACACGGAGAAAGGCCCTAATCGCTTGTGGAGTATAAAGATGTGGGTGCAGATTTTATAAGAACATTCCTTTAAAATAAGCATAAAATGGCAAATTCGTTGTAATTTTTTGGAACACTCCCTATATTGCATAGAATACCATGAGGGTATGGATAATATGGTAAACTGTGTAGTGGCTGCATATTGTATTGGAGAATATAGCCATATGAAACTTGCTTTGCAAGTGTTCCAAATTGCTGTTTAGCACGAATAAGAAATATGTATTGCGAATTTTTTCGGTATTAGCAGAATTAGGGGAAATTTGTTGTTCCGCCTAAATTCTATTCTAAGTTATGGTACCATTCTCGCAAGAGTTCTTGCGTCCCGTTTAAGAAGAATCTTTAACATTTCGAAAGAATATAAAGTGTACCTTTGTGAATAAAAGAATATTCCTGTTAAAACATAACCCAACTTTGGTTGAAATTGATTTATTTGGGCGTTTAAGGGTGTGGCAGGAAAAAGGAAAAGGGACCTATTATTGTACACAAAAGCACCTCTGTGCGCGTATGAATTTTATTTGTATGTGCAAATAAAAAATGTGCTGTTCCGAGATTGTGCACTACTAATGGTATTAATCACATATAGCATATTAGTGGGACCGTTTTTTGTATGGTGCTTTATCATCCTAATATTACGCAGTGAAATATTAGAAATAATGCAATACAATGCAATGCTTAAATAATACAAACGGATACATGGCGGAGGGGGGAGGGGTGACGGGGTACAAGTGTAAAACGTTAAAAATAGCCATAAGAGGATAAAGGACTCCTTGTTTGTGGTTTTAGTTAATTGCATTCAATGAATCCTAGTGTATAGCTCAAATTTAATGAAAAAAAAAAAATTTTTTTGTAATAAATGATTAAAAAAATAAAACTACAAATGCACAGAAATAAAGGAAAGAAAAATGAAAAAAGCAAACTACAAATTTGCTGCTTAAATCGAGAAAATTGTAAAGTATATTTTCTCACTGTTCGTTTCTTTTACGCATAAGCAAAATGCAATGGAAATTCATAGCCGATTTTATTATTTATCGTTAAAAAAACAGAATATTAATTTTCAAAGGTTTCTTGTTCGTACTTTTTTTCTAAAGTACATTCTAAATATACATTTGTTTTGCTTAATTAAATTTTCCTTGATTTTGTTAATAATTTCTCTTTCGTCATAAATATAATATTTATGACTTTAGACCAAATAATTGCTTAAAATTTTCATTATAACAATGGAATTTTTTAGCAATAATTAAAAACACATAATTTGCAATAAAAGTTTATTAATTTTATTGTAATTTTCTCACGATTGATAATCTGTTCAATTGTTTGCTATAAATTCGAGTATTACTTTATAAATGCATCATGCTGAAGTAAGGTATTTTTACT
>NW_012192650.1:93141-117818 GCF_000956335.1 Plasmodium fragile | reverse complement strand
TTTTTTTTTTTTTTTTTTTGTGATATTCTCTCCTCTTCCACACCTCCTACATGTCTATATTTTCAGGCTGGAAAAAGAAAAGCTGAACAAGGAAAACCAGAAGAGGGAAGAAATTGAAACTTTGTATATGACAGAAATTGAACAAAAGCAAAAGGAGGAAGAAAAAAATATAATTTTGAAGAACAAGGAAAGCGCACTTATAATAAAAAATCAAATTCAGGAAAATTTCGTACGCAAAAAAGGGGAATACAGCGGGGGGTGTAAATTGGTCTACACGTGACACCGCGCTTGGATATGCATAAGCCTTCTCATTTGTCATAATATGTTTTTTTCCTTTTTTGTCTCAACAGCTGAGGAAGCAGGAGGAAGAGAGAATGAAAATAATCGAGGGGAAACTGATGCAAAAGCAGTTTGAAAAAAATAAAGTCGAAGAATTGGAGAAGAAGAAAGAAAAAGTGAAAGAGCAACGCGCCCTGTGCAGTTACATGCTTGAGAGCAACAACAAGCACATTGAAGGTAACGGTCAAAAGGCGCAAAAAGTATAAGGACACATGTGGATAAGACAGGGCACGCATTAGAGTAGTTGGAAGATAGGTGCCCATCGCAATTGTGTGTCGTCCTCGCGAAAAGGGGCACAGACACCACCAATGAAGGGGCAAAAATTAGTGCCACACAACACGTGAGCTTTACGCGCATACATGCCGACGCACACATTTATGCGTACCATTTTTGCCCATTTGCACAGCCCTGAACGAGCAGAAAAAGGAGGAGAAGAGGAAGGATGCCGAGTATAAAAAAAGAGGACCATTCGAAAAAGCAGTCGAAAAAAAATTTTGCAAAAAACTTGTTCATTTTAACGCGCGCAAAATGGACATGGACGGATTTGTCTTTTCCCCCCCTTAACGCAGATTCGTCAAATACCAGGAAGAAAAGGCAACGAGAGAAAAGGAATACGAAGAAAAAGTTAAGCGAGAAAAGGAAGAAAAAGAAAGGGAAGTCCACGAAATACGAATGAAGCAGAAAAAAAATATCGAACTACAAGCGCACTTTGACGAAATACAAGCCCTGAAGTATGGACAGATAATATTCCCATTCACAGAGATACAACCGAAATGATAATATGGTTCTTGTACACCTATAGTTGCACAAATGGTTGGTAACGTTTTTTTTTAAATTTCCCTTTGAAGGTGGCAAAAGGAAGCCAAACGGAAGGAGGAGAAAACAAGACTTTTGGAGGAAGAGAAAAAGAAAGAAAAAATAGAGGAATTAAAAAAAGCCAGAATAGTTGCAATGGTTAGCACACACTTCTGTTGGAGGGATTCCACGTGCGGGGTCATCGCACAACTTGGCCTCGCGTTACGACGTGATTATACGTTGGCTGGAATGCTGTTGCTACGGTGTCTTCCTCCCCGATCACCTACGCAGCTTTCCGCGTCTTATTATTTTTACGCGCGAACAAATTCCATTTTTAAATACAAAAAAAAAAAAAAAATAACCTTTGCAGGAGCTGAAGAAGAAAAAAAAATTGGAGCTAATAGAGGAAGGCAAAATGGAGGCCGAAAATTCCAAAAAAATATTCCAACTCCATGTAATAATTTAAGAAAAAAATATTGAATCACGTGGATGTATTTTTACACATGCACGTCACCCTAGTACTCCGCGATGGAGATACATGTGTCGTCACACCACACATTTGGTGCAGGAAAAGGAAAAAATGCAGAACGCAGAAAAGGAGAAATTGAAGAAAAAAAATTATTATGAGAGTTTAACCAAGCTGGTTAATTTAAAAAAAAAAAAACAAACAATAAAAACGGGTAAAAAGTAGTGGAAGACATCCAATTGGTGATATAAAAACAGAGGTTCCCCCCAGGGGGGCTAATGATCCAGTGGCATGTAACACCACCGCAGTATGGAAAAAAAAAAAAAGAAAACAAAATGAGGCTATAAAAAAAGCACAAAAACTAAGCGAGTGTACCAAATGCACCCGCGCAAATAGGCACGATAAAAACGGCATGTAACCTACACAACCGTTTGTCTCCACGAACATATGGTAAAGTGGACAGCTTCCATGTGTGCACATGCATATGTAAATGGATAAGTGTACCTGTGTGTGTCCCCTTTTTTTTTTTTTTTTTTTTTTTTGCCTACTTAAACTTCCTCTTTTTAACATTTAGTTTTAAATTTAAATCAACTTTTGGTGGGGCCTCCAGCCCGAAGTTCTTCGCCGTCTGCAGCAAATTCAGGTTGTTCACGTCAAAGACGTCCTTCAGCGCGTAGGTAATGTATCCCTAAGGAGGAGAAGAAGGAATGGGTACGTGATAGACGAATGGGCTAATGGGAATATATGCTTGCGCACATAAATGGGAGAATAAACATCCTCCCTTGCAAAACATAACTGACCAATGCATGTTTGCATGCGTGCAGATGTAGACGCCTATATGTCCCATTTGCAGCAAACAGTATGAAACAATTTTTAAAAGCAACTATGGTCCCAAAAAAAAAAAACAAAAAAAAAAAAATATGAACAGTCAGCACAAATGAAAACAACACGTACACACACGTAATGAATTTTTTTTTTCTCTCTGCGACGTTCGCTCAACTTACATTCAAATATGATTTGAAAGCCTCCCGAGCCATCTTGTGTAGGTGGAAATTTTTAGTGACGATGGACTCTATGTGTGACTGGACATTTATTAATTTGCTTGGGTTATAGGCAAACTGATTAATTGGGATGTTATAAAACTTCAAATAATTTAAAAATTTTAATTCATGCTTCATCAAAAATATGATAGCAGAGCCATTTGAATCCTTTCCTCTGCATGTTCTTCCTACTCGATGGATATATTCCTTGGAGTCATCTGGGGGATCATACTGAATAATGTAATTAACATTCGGTATGTCCAGCCCTCTGGCTGCTACATTTGTACAAAGAAGAATAGCACTTTGGGCAGCGGAAAACTCGCTGAAACTTTTAAGTCGTTTATTTTGTTTTTTTTTCCCATGAATACAAAATGTGGGAATGTCAATATAATTTAACAAATCGTTATAAAACTGAACGGACATGCAATTGTTAAAGAAGACCATAATTTTTTTCGAAATATTTCTTTTTAAAAATGTAAATAGTAGGAGAAATCTTTTATCTTCATCAACTAAGGCATATCCCTGTTGCAGCCTTTCAACTGTGGCAATCTTCGTCGTTACTTCTATAAATATAGGCTTCTGCAGAGAAAGCCTTATTAGATTTTCCACTTTGGTTGTCTGCGTAGCTGAAAATAGGGCAGTTTGTCTTTTCTTGGGTAACCTTTTCACAATTAAATTAATTTCCTCCTCAAAACCAATTTGAAGCAATCGGTCAGCTTCGTCTATAATAAGCGAGATCAAATTTTTGTAAATAAATTCTTTCGTGTTTTGCATATGGTCGAGCAGTCTACCAGGTGTTGCAATTAGTATGTTTATTCCATGAATAAATTTTTTTTTTTCTTCATTCCGACTCATCCCACCAATGATTATTCCATTCGTCTGGGGAATATATTTACACAGATCTTTACATACTTGATAAATTTGAAGACACAATTCTCTGGTGGGAGATATTATTAAAACGCCCGTTCCATTTTTTGGCAAAAATTTTATATTATATAAAATATTTATGGAGGGCACTAGAAATGCTAACGTTTTTCCTGACCCTGTTTTGGCTGCTCCAAGAATATCTTTTCCGTTTAAAAAATGAGGAATACATTTGGCTTGAATTTCTGTGAGAGTTACAAAATTCAGCTCCTTCAATCCTTTTTTCAGCGCTTCGCATATGTCTAAGTCTTCGAACTTCGTTTCGCTGTAGAACGTTTCTTTCGTTTCTACCTTGGAGGGGGGCTTGACCTCCCCATTCGCGGTGGGACCACCTTGCTGCTCATCACGATCATTCGAGCTCGTTTCCGAGTCGTCCGATGCAGATTCCCCCTCACCGTCTTCGTTCTCCTGAGACTCCGCGTTGGAAGTATCGCCATGCTCCAATTCGTCCGTGGACATGGGATGATCCTCTACACTATTGTGACTTCCATTTTGATGATCGCTTGGGTTCAATTTTCTTTTCTTTCTCTTTTTCTTCATTTTTGCATTTTGTTTTACCTCATTTTCGTGTTCGTCCTCCTGTGCGTGGTCGTTACCGGTAATTAGTGCATCATTATTATTAGTAGGGTCACTTGATTCTGTTTTGGTGTTGTCATCCTCCATGAGTTCATTCATTTTAAGAGGCCTATATGGTGGTGATCTATACGAAGCCCCGCAACTGCAGTTCCCCTTGATGCTATTTCGAGCGTTATACGTGAATGTACGTGAGGACGTGGCCCTGCGTAGGGATGCCTATGCGCCTATATAATATATACCATGCGCAGATGTATATATTTGACGTATGCGTATATAATGTAACAAGGAGGACAAAATTTTGGCACAAAAAAAAAAAACAAGAAAAGAAAAGACGACAATTTATCTTACTCTTTAGAGACCTTTTCCTTTTCACAGGAGTTTCATTTGTTGTTAAAAAATTGGTTCACGCGAGTTTTATTTTGTCGAAAAGGGACCCGCGATTTTTAGTAAAAATTTACGACACTTGTTTTGGTGCCGTTCCATGTATGCAACTGAACGTGGTTTCATAAACAAAAAAAAAAAAGGGGAAAAAAAACGGGAAAAATTGATGCTCAAAATGGGGCAAGAAAAAAATTAGAACAAGGAAATCGGTGAAGGTTTACTTAAACAAATTACAAATGTTTAATCCTACCATATGGTAACATGCCCCTGCCTACATTTCCTTTTTTTGTTTTTTTCAATTTAAAAAAGGAAAAAAAAATTTCAAGCGTACAGGAACATGTGGAAATGGCTGACGCAGGTTGGGACAAGTTTTTTAAAAATTGGAAGACAATAAAATAACCGTGTGAAATGGGAAAAAAAAGAAGGAGCATCTGTTGTTGTTTTCCTTGTTCATATTGTGATATATTCAATTGAATAACTCTATTCGCAACAAAATATCCGCTAGGATTGTCCCAAGTTAGTGTCAACCATAACCACGTCATATAATGGGGGGGGGGGAAAAAACACAAATCCTTAATAATGTAGTGACGTTTTGGAATTAAACGGAATTATATTTATTGGGTCATTTTGAAAAAGAAATAACTTCAAAGCGGTTAAAAGGAAAAAAGCGCTGCTGAGAAAAAACGTCTACATCAAGGGGTATTTTTATGAAGACAATAATTTCCTGTTCCTTATGGGCCCTTGTTTAAATTAAAAAAAAATGGCACACAAAAAGGTGTGCCACTGTGTATGTATAACCATTGGTTGCTTCTTTTTTTTTTTTTCACCTTGTAATGAAAAAATTGTCATTTATACACAAAAAATGTAGAGGACGTAAAATTTTACCGTCTAGCAAAGGGTGATGCACAAATGGTGAAAGGAGGAATAGCAGGAAATATATGCTTGTAAGGAAATGTTCATGCGGGAAATATTGTGTGCAGATGTG
Organism: Plasmodium fragile; assembly: GCF_000956335.1. Classification (NCBI taxonomy): domain Eukaryota; phylum Apicomplexa; class Aconoidasida; order Haemosporida; family Plasmodiidae; genus Plasmodium; species Plasmodium fragile. The sequence continues at coordinate 112,312 of NW_012192650.1, read as the reverse complement.
TCCTCCCCCTGTTTGGAGTCTGTCTTGGGGACAACATCACACCGTATGTGTACGTTTCGGTCAGGTTGAAATGAAGGGTAGGACACAATTCGCTTTAGTCGTGCAGGCAACATATACGTAACTACTGTACTTCCATGTGGTGGGCTGCGTGTACCGTCCCTCCCAGTTGGCCCGCCATACACTTTGTCGCTCCCGTGGGATAAGCAAACAATATTTGTTTTTATTTCCAAATGGATTAAATCAGGGCGGATATAAAATTACGCCATCTAATCAAAGGAGACACTCCCATAATCACTGCTAAAATTGACCCACATATGGGTATATATAAATGACGCAAAAAAAAAAAAATAATTCCGTCCACCCTGCATCGTATGCCCCCAGCTTTCTCGAATATTCACAGAATTTGGAGTGGTATGTCATCCCAGCTAATACACCCGAGGCGGCATTGTTTGAAAATGGACAAAAGGGGGGGGCATCATTCTGCTTACTCCTTGCCACGCGTATAAAGCGGATGGCGAAAAGCACACTGTGCGATGTTGTTAAGGCAAAAATGAGGTAAACAATGGGGGAAACAAAAATATTAATATATAATAAAATAAAAAAGCGTATGTCGTTTTTTCCGTTGTGTGAATTGCCAACTGGGTGCACACCACCTGTTGTGCGTATGTCAGCGTGTTGCAATTCCCCCGGTTTACATGTATATGCGATGTGCGCACCGCGCTCGTGCACTTTCCGGACGTTTGAAGAATCGTCTCTTGTTTAGGGGATAAACATTTTTTCGCATTTGTCGTTACGCAGTAACTGTTTGCGTTCGGTTGTCTTATCTTTCTGTTGCTCGTTTAAGCGTGGCGAGGTCTGCCTGACGTGTTCATCCCTTGCGCGTGTAAAATTGCGGCAAGTATGTGCGCAGCATTGCGAAGTATGCCAAAGCACACGCAAAAATTGCCCAATAATACATAGCGTAACAGTTGCGCAAAAGTGCATAAATGGCTAATTTATGACTCACGTGGAGGAGTAACACGCTTTTTTTTTTTTTTTTTTTTTTCATTTTCGTACTTTTTCCCAAAACGTAGCAGCCATTTTTTCCCCCACACGGTATGCAAGTATGCATATGAACATACACGGATAAACGCGCTAAATTAACAGACAAATTTTCCACAGATAATCCGCGCCCCGCAGAACTGCTTAAAATTATTTTCCAAATGGATCAATTTCAACATATAAGCGAAAGGTAAAAATATTCCTTCTGCTGCACGGGTGAGTGTTGTATTTTATATATTTTTTTTCCGAAGTGAACGGGATAGAAGAACTGGAAACATAAAACTGCAGAAGAGTTTTTTTTTTTTTTTTTTTTTTTCTCCCCATAATATCGATCGCTGATCTGGAAAAGAAGGCCATATTGGTAACACGTACACACGTCGCTGTGTGAGAGACACTAAGTTGAAGTAACTTCCCTTGGTGGAAAAAAAAAAAAAAAAAAAAACATCTTCCACAAAGTGATAAGACAGAATGGGAGGATTTGCAAGCAAGAATATGGAATATTACAACTACGCGAGTATGAAGCTGTTAGACAGGGACAAATACACAAATGAAGAGGAAGAAGAAGACGGCCACTACTGTCAGGATATGGACATCCGAGAAACAATTCAAAAGGCGAGAGAAATAAAAAATTGTAACTATAAGGAGTCGATGGATTTATATATAAAAGCGTTGAAGATGCTAAAAAAGTTAAAAGATAATAACTCTAAGATATATAAAAATGTCCTCGAATTTGAAATAAGACCACAAGAAATAGCTAGCAGTGTATCGTTAAACCCTAGTGTAAAAGATAATATGCACATGAAAAAAGAGGGTAATATAAATTACACGTGTTCTGCACCAAATGATAAGCAAGCCATATCGATAAATAATAAAATTGCATCTTTGTATAACGAAATTGCAGACCTTTGTTGCATTCACGATTTTATAGAAAAGTCCCTCTTTTATTATGATAAGGCTTGTTCATATAACCCTTCAAAAATCGATTATATATACAAGAAAGGGGTTTTATTTCAACAAATGAATGACACGGAGAGGGCCATTAACACCTTCAAAATTATTTTGTCCTCGGAGCCAAACCACATTCCGACATTGTTTTCGTTGGGTAATTTGTACAGGTATATAGATAACCATATTGCCCTTTCTTACTTTGAGGCGATCCTCAAAATCGAGCCCAATAACACCGAAGTTTTATCTCTCATTGCTTCCTGCTATGATAACTTGGGTAAACTGAATGAAGCCATTTCGTATCAGAATAAGGCCGTCGAGATCGACCCCGATAATTTCAACCACAAGAAGTTTGCCCAGAAGCTCATCGAAATGAAGTCGCAGAATTGAGTTCGCCCCTGCGGTTAGCCGCTCTTCTAAGCGGCGTGCGTGGTGGCGTGTGTGGCGGCGTCATTAGGCCATGCTCCACTTGGTAGCGCCCCTTGGCCTCTCCCTTTTTTTGTGATATGCCCCTGATCGAGATTAATTTTGTTCCCTCCTTTTGTACGCGGACATGCCGGTTTTACATATGTGTGCACGTGGTGATCACCCGCGAACAAGTGTACACGTGCACCTATACACATGGTCCCTTCTCAATACATGCAATGCATTGCAGAGGTATCCCCCCGCGAGCTGCATACCCACCAGTGACCTTTCCTTGTGTGTGCGGCGTTTTGTTCTTTCCCCATAAATAAATTGTTAAATCGGTTTACCCCGCGTGTATGTGCCCATGTGTGTATCCCCCCCTGTATGTGTTTTTCTTTTACTCTCCACCCTGCCAATTTTGCCTCAATTTTTAACCGAAGCGTAAGTGCATACCTACGGATGCCCCGCAGCTGCGCATGTTCACCAGTACAATTTAAAATAAGAAGACACGCGCGCGCGTAATTAGTACATGTGGACAAAGTGGCTCGAATCGCCTTTGCCCCTCACCAACTAAGGGAGAGCAGCAGAGTGATGGTAGCTGCGGTCTCGAAAGTGTACACAAATGGGGAACAATATATATATTTGTTTGATTCACAAAATGACAAAAAAAAAAAGCACTGCATTGCGAACGGGGGTGGTGCCACCATCGCTACAAAAAAAAAAAAAAAAAAAAAAAAAATACAAAGCAGTGCAATCGGGAAATCCAAATGGGAAAACATACAAAATTCGTATTTAACAATTTGATGCAAAGCGAGGTGGCACAAAAACAAAAGTGCCCTTGTCCTCTCCCCACTAATCGTCGAAGGTCGATAGGAACAGGGACTCCACAAAATCGAACAGAACTTTGTGTATCCATATGTACGGCCTGATGCCAGACAAAAACAAGCCCTCATTGCCCCTCTTGTATAACAAATAAATGAGGTTATTATTTTTTGAAATTTTTATAATGTCAAAATGAGTGAAATGGAAATTTCTGGAGTCTGAGCAGAAAATAAAAACCAGAGGGAACTGAAAATGCTCTATATTGTTCGAAATAAATTGGTTGGCTGAATCTTGTAGCATGTACAAAAAAACCTTTAATAATTTGTAATCCTTTGGATAAAAAAAATGGGGAATTATGATGGACATGTCACTGGTAGACACAAAACTGCTATTGCGCTTAAACTCCTTTTTCTCATTAAGGAAATTTATTTCTTTTGTGAATTGGTAAAATTTCTGGCTCCCGCAAAAGTTGAAATACGTTTCTTCGTTAAAATATGTACATATATATATCCACACTAGGTAATTATATACGTTATAAATGAAGGAAAGGTTAAACAAAAACTTTTCTTGCGCGTTTCCTTGAAAGTTGTTTTCTTCAAAATATATTTTCCACTTGTCGTAGATAGCCTTGGCATTAAAATATGCTTTCATTGCGCTTTCGAACGATTCGTCACGTGCGGAATTTCCCTCGTATATTATTTTATTTACCTCTTTCTGTGCGGCGTGGTGTTGGTCCTTCAAGAGTGGCACCCCGTCCGGAGAGTCCCCCAGGTGGACGGAGCAATCGTAATTGGGAGACACCCCATTTGCGATGTCACAATCGTTGGGGAATTTGGCGCTCCTGTCTTCCTGGCCACACAACAATGATATGTCCGCTTCGAAGAAATTCCTCTGGACGCAGGACTCACGCGGCGTGGAAGAGCGTGCCACCTCACCGTTTCCATTCACAATTGGCACATGTGCGCTGCTAGACTGATCTCCTAAATTGTCACCATCATGATGATTCTGCCAGAAGGCAGGGATCCCTCTGAAGAAGCTGTAATTCGTTCCGCTTTCTCTACTCTTGTTGGTGGTGCTAAACATATGAGTGTCATCCTCATTGGTCATGTGTGTGCGATATATATCGAGGCGTCCATCATGCATGTCGTTCGGAATGGATTCATTGGCACTGCTACGCTTGATGTTGTGAAGACCCTCACTGTGACTGCTTCGTGTAGTTTTTCCTATGCTCAGGAAAATAGCCTTCTTACCAATTACATTACACCGACTTTCGTTTTGGTAATTGTCATTGGGACAAGTGTTAAAAATGCCGAGGGAGGAGCCGTTATCATCAGCATTTGTTGCTTTAATGGGGTAATTAGAGACAACTCCAACGTTTGCATTTTCATCCACAGCAATTTCTCCATTGTTAATTGATAAGTCAGCAGCGGAGTTTCTACTTAAGGCAGCTTGGTTGTCATCCCCATTATTAACGCCTCTGAGGCGCTGTTCTACTTCCTTCCTACTTTTGGGCAATCCAAAGAGTAAGGTACCCCCCAAGCTACGTCGCCCCACCCCTTGGCTACCTCTCCTATTTGGTGCCTCAAAACTGACACGGTGAAATAAAGACGCCTTGAAAAACTTGGTCAACTCACTCGTGAAGGAGAAAAAGTATCTCTGCTTAATGAGGGTGGAAAAGGATTTTAAAAAAATATGCGCAGAATAAAAAACTGTATGTATTAAGGAAAATTTTTTTTTTTGTGTCTCCTTAAAATCATCTGGATAATTAAATATGTCAAACATATTATTGTAGGAAAAATTTATTAACAGGCATATTTCTTTTGTGTGTTTTTTTTCATATTCATCACATGTGGAGGTATCTGAATAATTACTTTCTTCTTCTGGTAATAGTAAATTTTTATTTTTAATAAAGGAGTTTATCATCAATTGATCTCTGTCCAGCATATTTTTTTCCTGTTGTGTTTTTTTGCATTCAGGGTTTTTGAAATTATTTGTGATTTTATTTTTTATTCGGAAAAAGCTGTACCTAAATTTGTGCGACATGCCTGATGCGTCCTCCCCTTGTCGTCCCTCCTTCATCATCTTTGCTTCTTTATTTCGGAATTTGTCAAGTACGTGTACTTTTATCATTTTTTTTTTCTTCTTCACCCAACTTGTATTAGCGTCGGGGTGGGGCGCTTCGATCTGTTTGGATCCATCTCTGTCTTTGCGAGAGTATATATTATTTTCGTCGTGGTCCGTTCCGTTGTTCACCCCATTGTGGTCATCACTACGCTTTTCCTTGTCTTCTCCGCTTTCATCATATTGTCCCACTGCACTTTGCCCTGCTTCTTCATGGAGTCTGTCACCACGCACTGTTCCGAGAGAGACGGTCGGCTCATCGCCAACGAGTTTTTCCCCCACACCTGCCGCAGTATGGGCCACACGAGGGTTCGCCCATTGGTCACTATCCTTATTGTTGAAATGGGGATTGCTCTCCTTATCGCTGTGATCGTCACTTCTGTTCCTTTCACTTTTACAGTTATATTTAAACATATCATCATACAAGCTTTTGTCCCCTTCCATGGCAGTAGCTGCGTTAAATTCGCTCTCCTTGACGCAGTTGTTTTTTCGGCAAATGTCTTTACTTTTGTTAAAAAAATTTAATTTAGATATATTCATAAATGACTCTATTTTTTTCTTTTTCCATTTTTCTTTCATATTTTTTATTTTTTCCATATGTTTTTTTTTTTTTTTTTTTTTTTGCAAAAATGGCTGAGTCATTATTAAGGTCACTCTTTTCTTCTTCCTCTTCTTCGTGTGTGTGTCTGTCATCGGATTCGTCGTCTCCCCCTTCGTGATGGCAATCTGTATAATCCGAGGAGTCCTGGTCAGCTTCGTACTGTTTGTCCCCTATCCCTTCTGTCCTGTGCCCCTCAATGGGTCTGTTATTCTCCACATGACGGTGGTTACGTCTCATGGGGTTATTATTCATCTTGTCGTCCACTCCATGTGTACGTATCACACGGAGATTTGTGCCTTCGTAAGAAACTGCATATGACTCATTCGGGTTTTCTTCCATAACCTTCCTACTACTGCTAGTAGCCTGTCCGTTCCCCCGTTCATCCTTCACATGATCATGTTGCAAAATGGAATTTTCCTCATTTCGGAGTTTCATGTCATATATCAAATTTTCAATGTTCCATTTTTTGATTTCCTTAAAGTAGTTTTTCCCATTTGTGTGTTGTTCACTATCGACTTTTTTTTTTTCTTTAAAGAAAATATTCATAATATTATTTTTATAACTCTGTTGATTTATCATTTCATCTTCTTCTTCACTTTTGTTTGCTTGTCCAATTTTCGAATTGTTTTTTTTTTTCTCTTTACTCTGATTGTTTAATGGGTCTAATTTCTGGTCGACATTCCCCTTCACTTTGTAATTTAATAGGGGATACTTGTACGGATTAGCATTGTGTAAATTGAAATGGGGCGTTTTGCTATTATCACCTGCTGTTTTGTTTTTTTTTTTTTTGTAAATTTTTTCTAAAAAGTAATTTAGCAGAATATTTGTGCCGTCGTTGAAGCCGAGGAAAACGAAATTGTGATGTTTAAAAATTGATTTAAAATGTGCCATGGCAATATTCAAATCGTTGTAGTTGTCGCTATAGAAGGAGAATGGGCATGAGAACAGCGGCGCGTTCAACTGAGCGTTTATACCCTCCCCATCATGTACCTCCTCTCCGTCATCCCTCGTTTTTACATTTGCACAAGTCTTCAACGTCTCCTTTAATTTGAGATCATCACATGCATTTCCGTTTCTATCACTGCTGTCGACCTTTTCGAAGAGTGGACTATCAACCTTGTTATCATCTTCGGACACTCGCTTCTTCTCATCATGGAGGAAATTCTCACTTAACAGGGTTTCTTTAACTTGACCTTTCGTGCAAGACGCAGCAACCTGTTGAGGTTGCATTTCACTGTTCCCATGCACACAGCCATCGACGTACTGCTGGTCTACATTGCCACTTCCCTGTTCCCCAATCGCGGCACCATTTCTACATTCCACATTCGCAATATTCAGTATGTTAGCATTTTTGTTGCTAAAAATGAACGGAATGGAAAAGCCAAAATTGATATTTATATGAACATGGACGCAGATATAACCCAACAATTTGGCGATGACGGTGAAGGAGTCTATTTTAACGTCCTTCGCAAGTACGTAATATAGGGGGACGCCATTTTTTATTTCTTCTACGTTTAGATAATTGTAAAATATTTCCGGGACGATTATGATTATTCCTTTCACGTTCTTGAACTTCCACTTATTCATGTGTGTTCTTATTTTATCCTCCACGGCGTTTTCGCTCCTTCCGTCCCTATCAAACTTATTTTTCTGTTCGGGTGCGTACTTTTGTGAATCTGTCTTCAGTCCATTCTGCTTCCTACCTGTGCGTACTTCCGTCGATTCTTCTACAATGGATGACTTCCCCGAGAGGGAGGTCTCATGTCCACATGATTCGTCACATGCATCAAATTGTTCAACCTGGACTTGGGATTTCTTCCCTGTGGTGGGTTGTTCCTCCATTGATGCTTCTTTCTCCATTGCGACATCTCCCTTCACTGTGATATCTTCCCCCTGTGTGGCACACATACCATGGTTCCCATTTGTCATGTTCTGTTCAAGGTGATCCTTTGGTGCCCCTCCCTCGGGTGAGTCCTCTCGATTCACATAGGGCTCACTAGACTCCTTTAAGAATTCCTCCTTAAATATGCAAGCAAATTGGAAATACTGAATTAGGACGGTATCTTGCAGGTAGAGAAATTGTACATGAGGATCATGTGTAGGTCCTATATTTAGTGCGGCTTTCCATTTCTGGTCAATTAAAATAAGTTTGATTTTTTTCTCCTGTTTTATATTTACCAAGTCATACAAATCTATTTCGCAGTTGTCCTTTTTCGAACTTTCACAAATTTTTTTTTTTTTCTTAACAGTACAATTGGGTAAGTAGTAGTCCACAATTACAACTCCAAAATTGTTATTATTAAGAACTTCCCTCGTGTTGATTTTTGACTTGAGGCAAATATTCTCGTACAATCTTGTATATTCAATAATGAAGAAGAACATTTGCCACAATTTATTTTGTACCCATTTTTTAATTTGGCCAAGAGTTGTTCCTATGAACTGAGGTATGTTTAGTATTCTTTCCCATTTTGTATTATCTTGGTTGATATTGTTTGTTTTTTTCTTCTTTTTCTTTTCTGTTGTTTTTTTCCATAGGAGTTGATTTACGTATGCCTTCTTTTTCTCTAGATAAATGTAGAAGATGTGCACAAACAGCTGTTGCAGAACTGGGTGTATGAGGTAAAGCGGGCTCCGGTACACTCGCTCCAGGCTGCTGCATCTGGTGTGTATGGGGTAGGAAGAGAGAGTATTACACATTGTACAATGAAATTGAGTGTACACAGAGAGCAGGGGGGGTGGAGCCTTTTGATGTTATGCTTCTTCCCTTTGGTGGGTAGATTTTTTTGTGGCATGCTCCTACAGGGGTTGGTTAGCACACCAAAATGTTAAACAACCCGACAGGTGACGAGACCTCCTGCCTGTCCTTACCCCTTGAGAATCCGCAGAGATTTATTTCCAATCGAAAAGACCAACCCCTTTGCACAAAAATTATAATCAAATATAAAATACAAAATTAACAAAATAAGGAGGACGGTAAATAAATCCATTATTGTCACTCTTTAGGGAATTCTAATGGGAGGGTCTCGGCGTGCTTGGCCTTTTCCTTAGGCAGGAAAAAACATCTTGCGCCCAGCGTTTTCAGCGGTCCGAGGTGGGCGAGGGTTCGTACATGCGTCAATTTGTACACACATGAAGCGTGCGGGCTTGTACACCCAGGTCAGCAAATTCGCTTGCGCTCGTTGGGTAAACGAACAGGAGCAAACTCGTGTGAGCGCAGGTTGTGCAGTTCATTTTGCATCTCCCAAGCGCTATGACATGATGGCGGGGGGGGTGATAAGCGTACGCACAACACATCAGCGCGGCGTTTACAAAAAGAAGTTCATATGCCCCCACGGTGAACCTTCGTGCAAACCAGCACCTAAAAGGTTCCTAACAAAATATGTAAGGAAAAATGGCTACAAAAAAAAAAAAAGGGATGGCACATGTATTTCGTGTTTAGTGGATTTCCTCAGTGGAATTTTTTTTTTTTTTTTTTTTTCTTATTCATAGCGAGTAAATTACATTTATCCCTTCGTAGTTGTCAAACCATGGGCACCTTTGCATCACTGACAAAATTAATTACGGATTCGGAAGTTGCCCTTTGTGGATATGCCAGTAGGCGGACCGCGCACAGTGCCCCTATTTTAGCGGCAAATAAGAAAAGGGCACAACGAAGGTGGCGTAGCGCAAAAAAAAAAAAAAAAAAACGCTGCTTCGTGTTTAAATTTTTTTCCCGGTAAGGCTAATGAAGCGAATGCGCAACGATGCGTGATGTGATACGCCCACACGTAGGCGCAAGTGCGAAGCAAATTTGAGATTAAACAAAGCCGCCGAAAGGGGGATTGCGCAGTACAAGAGACGGTAACGCCGCAACGCCGAAGGAGTTAAGCGGACGTAGGGATACGCCAACTCCACATATCTCACTTTACAGAGGCAAAATAAACCCCGCAGTGGAGAAAAAACAAAAACCACACCGCATATTCCCCTGAGAAAACATGGCGTCGAAGAATAAAAGCTACAGAGACGACCATGCCCATGAATACCACCATGGAGGTGACAGGGCCAAAGGGAAATTGTACACCCGAGGAGGTGGTGGAGGATGGGACGCGTACGACAAGGAAAGGGACGAAACCTCAGAATATCACGACAGGAGTAGAAATGCCCACCAGGATAATTTTGCCACAAAAGATTACTACAACAGGCACAAGGATAAGGGCCACGGTAGGAAGAACGAGTCGAGGCATGGCGACAGGGAGGACAGAGCGGATCGGCCATACGACAAATATGATGAAGACCGACACGAGTACGACGCTATGAGGGGTAAGAGGAAGTACATAGATAGGAAAAAGGGGCGAGGGAGCCCAGAAAGGGGATACAGCGGGAAAGGCGACTCGGACTATTATGACAGGTACAGGAGTAACAAAGCGGAAGGAAGTGCGGATGACAGGGAGTGGGAAGGCAGGAAGAACCGGCCTACCCATCACAGCTACGGCAAAGATGATTATAGGGATGACTATAGGGATGACTATAGGGACGACTATAGAGATGGCCACAGGGATGGTTACAGAAAAAGCGAGCACAAGTCCTTTTCCAGGTTTAAGGAGAGGGATAGGAGGAGGTCGTACAGTAGCTGCAGCGGGGACGATAGCCACAGTGAATATTCGCCTGGGTCGGATGATGGGCATGATAAATACCGCTCGTACGGCCACAAGAAATACAAAGTAGGGGAAAACTCAGATGACCAAGGGGAATTCACAAAAGGGAGTTACTCCCGCGGGGGGTACTCGTATGGAAGTCACACTCACAGTGGCAATAACCGTGAGGGACTCACAATGAAAAAAATTAACAATGTAAACGATGTGTTAGAAATGAAGAGCAACATAGAATTGTCCAGATTCATTTTTATTTATAAGTTGGGGGAAAATATAACAGAAGAAGAAATAGATGATATGATGAGGAACACAGCCATCAGTAATGCATTCTCCCTACCACTCAACATATACATAAATAGGTTGTCCTTTTTTTGTGTGAAGGAAGAACTCTTCGTAAGGGAGGGACTCGAGTTTATAAAGAATAACTCCTACTTCAACAATATCCAGTTGAGTATAATGAACACACAAATGAATAATGAAATTAACGATGACCGATGTTGTATCGTTGAGTTTCCATCCAATGAAGCTTCAGCAAAATTGTTTTCTTTGTATGAGAAGAATAAATGCTGCATCCAAATTGGAAACAGCACCTCATATATATTTCCCCTATTCAAAATGAAGAAAAAAATGGGTAAAATTGTGGATGATAAACAGGCACAAAAAAAATTCTATGATTGGTACTGCTCTTATTGTAACTTTCTTAACTTTTCTCGTAGAAGTACTTGCTTCTTTTGCAAGGAAACGAAAACTAGTGATGCGAAATTGGTGGAGAGCGAGACGAAAATACCTTCTAATGTGTTTATGAAGAATGGGGCCATGATGGGCACCGCTGCTGCGCAAGAAGGGGGACCCTTCGGGGGGAACTGTGTATTTACCGGCATTCCCAATGCGGAGCAAGCGGCGTTTGGCCTTGCCGGAAGTAACGCCGCCCTTGCGGGGAACGCTGTGTCTAATTCGGAGGCAGACTTCAGTCAGCAAGGAGTCAATCCCGCAGTTGAGGCTGTCGCATCTGCTAGAGGAGCCCCATCCGTTGGAGTAGCTGCTGGGGGGGGAATGTACCCGGCGAGTGCCTTCCCCCTGCAGCAAGTGGAAGAAAACTCAACAGAAAATTTCGAAACGTCCATCCAGGAAATCTTGGAAGATGTGCAAAAAACGAACATGCTGATATTGAAAGATATAGATGGCAGTATCCCAAGTAAAGACCTTTTAAAATTCATCAACGAAGTGTTTGAAAATAGGCACGTGAATTATCTCTACTTGTTTAATGACGTAAGAAGCTCAAGTAAAAGGAAAGGGTTTTGCTTTGTCGAATTTGAGAGGGAAAGTTACGCAGAACAAATGATGAATGAACTGGAAGGAAATTTCTACATCAATTATAAAAATAATTTTTTTAAATTGGATTATGTGTATGAAAAGGGAAAGGAATACTTTTTCCATTCCATCAATTTGGCAAAATTGAATATTGACAAATCCGCAGCCACTGTTCTTATGAAGAATTATATTCCTCATTTTAACTTTTTTGTTAGCTACATGGAAACTGTGGTGAATATGATGAGCATAAAGAATTACACCTTCTTCCTTCTTTGGTCCTCTCAAGTGATTATACTTAAGAAGGAGAAACCGGCACTCAGTGAATTTTTTTTTGATTACAATACGCAGTATTATTATCACCCCGTTTTTCAAATTTATTTTGACCAAAATACCAATTTTTATATGTCCCTTTCTAAGGGGTACTATATGTGGAATGACAAGATTAAGTGCCTCGTGAGGATGTACATGGGGAATGAGGAACAAGTAAATGTTGATCATGGCGCGGATGATGATAAGACAGTGGGGATACACACATCAGCCGCGTTGGTCACTTCAGACCATGAGGAGAAGCATCAGGAGGGAAACAAGGAGGACACTTCTTGGGGACAACTACACCAGGCAGTGGACAGTGGTGATCTCATCGCTCAAGAGAATAACCCCATCTCTGGAGGAAGTGGCGTTCCTAATAGCGCTGCTACCCAGAGCGGTGGTAACGAACACATGGGTGCTGTGAACCCTACCGCTAACGCAAGCGGTGACGGAGGAAAGGTCGCTGATCCAATTTTGCCCTCTAATGAAGATACCTCAAAAAATACAGCCCTAGATAAAATATCGAGCTTAGTGGAAAGAGCCAAGATGATAGCCCTGGCCTCCAAAAAGAACATTGAGCAAATGAACATGAACGAAGCGAGTTCAACCAATGTAGAAAAAAAAAGCAAAGAAATAATTAAAAAGCATTTCGCTACCGACTCGGCCGATGAAGATAACGACGACCCTTCTGACAACGAAGAGTTGCACAAAAAAGGACACCCAAACAGCAATGCATATAACAAGAGTACCCAACTGAATAAGGGCCCCACCAGAATCACCAACACAGCCATGGAAGGTGGCAGTAGTTACCACAAAGCATGCTACAAGGCGAAGAGTTCTTTGATTGAGAGTCTCGCCAAAGTACATAATAGGGGGCAGTGGGCTGGCACTACGAAGGAACACAATAATAATGTTAGTAGTTTGAATGAACCTAATAGGGTACCAAATGCAGAAGCAGCCAGAGGAGAAGGCACAAACGAGCACTCCTCCAACAGTGGCAACGATTTGAACATTTGTTTTATTTGTCTGCGGAAGTTTGCAAGTGCGCATCTTTTGCAGAAGCATGTTGATATGTCCTCCCTGCATAAAAAGAACTTCCAGAGTATGATGGACGTTGGGAGTGCTGGTTAGTGCGACCCATGTGTGGAGGGCATTGTTGAGTGGTTTGCAGCGGGAAAAAGTACCCCCCTTTTGTTGGGGGGAGTCATTTCATGCGCACGTTCATATTTGTGTGCAAATTTGTTGCTCAATTTGCTGAACCACTTGAAGTAATTTGTTTTAAAGAAATGGAAAATTTTACAACGTTGCACAGAGCATGTGTGTACTTTCGTCTTCCCCACTACAGCGTCATTTGTTGCCCCACTTATGCGCCCGCAAACGGGCATTCGCAACATTCCCCTCGTTACGAAACGTACATGTAGCATGTTCACATGTACCATTTGGATCACCAACTTTTTTTCACACATCCGTTTTACTTTTTTTTTTTTTTTTTTGTTACGCTGTTGGACCTTTTGCGTGTACCTGTTTTGGTGCCTCACAAAAATGGGGCAAAAAAGGGGGGCATAATTAAATATAAAAGGAAAAAGTAGCCAATTTTGGGGCTTGTTCCCCACTTGAAATAAATCAAGGTGGAGTGTAAAACTTTCACAGGGACGGTATTTACCGAACTTTTGTGAATGGATACTAATATATTCCCCGCCTTTTCGGGGCTTCAAATTTGCGCGTGCGTTGACCTTTACGAATGCAGGGGCGGTTCACCTATTGACACTGTCAGGCAACATTTCTGTATTTTTTTTTTTTTTTTTTTTTTTTTTTTTTTTTTTTTTTTTCTCCATTTCCCCCCAATTGGCGTGATACGTGGTCATGAAAAATTCCCCGCAACCCTTCCACCTCTGGCTAGCGAAAGAGAGCCACTCCATCTCTTCTTATTATTACACTGTGGATATATCACTACAGGCCGAATGGTGATACGTAGGTATCATTCCGTTCCAATGTGGGGTCCGTCATTGCATGGGTTGGTTGCGTGACTTATTTTGAGGCCTGTTTAAACGGCATGGAAATTGTGTGGGAACGCTTTTCTCTGTGGCGACCCTCTCCCGCTTTGCGCAGGTCGTGCCATTTTGATGCCCAATTTGTTGGCTCGCTCGGCAAGGGTGCTCATTTGGTGTCACCGGGACGAGGGTAGCTCCTGAATTGGTGAGTTCACTTGTGTTGCCGGCAAAGGGATGTACACGTAGGTGGCTTCAGATATTCGCAGCTTTACGTGTTGACGTGTTCACACCTGCGCACCATCAGAGTTGTACCGCGAGCATGCACAAGAATGAAGACATCGGGGGGAAGGGCCCCTCGGCGAACGAGGAGCGGATAGGGAGAAACCACCTCATCTTGGTGGTGGATGTAAATTTCATGATATGGTACGAAGGACTGAAAATCAAGTTCGACAAGAACAACGTAAAAACATTAAGCCTACCAGAGTTTCTAAAGTCTACGTTTCATTTCGTTCGTTTCTATTGCCTAATGAGCAATGCAGAAAGAATATGCATCATAGCTACATCCCAACGGAGCTGTAAAATTTTGTACGAAAATTACGTGTCCTATGCAAAGAACAATTTGACCGAAAGGGACTACTGTGAGGAGGCATACAATAAGCTAATTGAATTTATAAGTGAAAATAAAACAGAACAGATGATGGAGAGTAGCTTGTCATCAGCACTGGCAGTAGCTTTATGCTACAATCATCGAATCGTTAACATGTACGAGAATATGAAATCGAGGATATTCCTACTGGACATTTCGAATCAGAGTTATGTGTATACAAATCAGTACACACAATTAATGAACATAGCATATAATGCCAAAAGGAATAATATTATAATTGATGTTTTTTCTTTAAACTCTAAAATACAGCTATTGGAACAAATTTGTAATATTACAAATGGCCTTTATATTGATAGCAGCATTTTTTTTAACGTAAATTGTTCAGAAAATATGGAGGATGTTCTTACGCAGACGATGATTTTTTGGTTCCTGCCTTCTAACAATACAAGGAAATATTTTTCCAATACGTATTTAAATGACGACACGAACATTGCTGTTTGCTGTTGCCATAACAAGCAGGTGGACATTGCTTACATTTGCTCCTGCTGTTTAGCTATTTACTGTTCTGAGAAGGATGATAAAACGAATAAGGATAGAACTTCTTGCTTTGTTTGTAAGACCCGGTTTACAAAGGCGCTTTTGCGCAACAAAATTGTGTCCGACTTGGACTTTTCCTCCATTTGATGTGGGCGCATGTCTTCGTCGGGAAGGAAAAGTACACACGTGCGTAGTGCTTCTCCTCAGTGGGTGTACAACGTCGTTGCGACATTTCTCCTCTATGGTGAGTGGGTCATGTCTGCACCAAGGCGAGTGCGCGTCATCATCCGCTTGTAGTGTTCCCAATTGCGTTGCTATATTACTCTATTGCTTTGTTTAGCCTTTTTTTGTACCACTGTTCTCCGTAGCAGCGGTAACAACTTTCACAAAAAAATAAAAAACTTCCACATTCGTGCAGTGTGCACTTTTGTGTAAAACATAATAGTGATTTTTTTAATTATCTTAAAAAAAAAGGAGTTAAAAAAAAAAAATAATAAAATATATTATTCAGTTGTAAAAGGGGAGAAAAAAGAAAAAAAAAATTCGCTGTATACGCACAAGTGTACGTATGCACGCTTACAAAAAGGCATATATACACATAGACATATACAAGCATGAATTTAAATTAGAAGGCAAAGGGGGGGAGGTGGAGGATGCGTAACAGAGGAGCACGTATAAACAACACATGCTTTACCACCTGCTTGTAGACATGGACGTATACATTAAACTAAAAAAAGCTATCACAAGAAGAGAGAGTTGGCATAAAATCAGAAATGATTAATGGTATGAGAGAAAAAGTAGGTGCGTAAAATCATTAAAAAAAAAAAAAAAAAAAAAAAAAGGTAGAGGAGGTGCAGGCGTACTTCCATAAATATATACAACAACGCCTGTACGCTGGTGCGAATGGGCCAAGTAGCAATTGGCTATAGTGGATGAGGGCAAATCTGCGCGAATATATATAGTTATACATTTGTACATTTGTACATTTGTGCATTTGTACAGAGGTATATACTTGACATATGCGAATACGCCCTGCCCACGCAGTGCTCTACCCATATAGACGAAAAAGAATGAGACAAATTAATTTCTTTTTTTTTTTTTTTTTTTTTTTCCTTCAAGTCATGTGTCAAATTTTTTATATGAATTTTTTACACTTAATCGGTAATAGGTGCAGTGGGGGCATACCATATCTGGCTCTCATTTCGCTATATTTCTTCAGTGTGTATTGTGTGGGACAAAACCAACCGAATGCAAAGGAATGAGCGAAATGGGCATAATCACCAAAAGTAATATATACGCGCGTTACTGGCCCTGACTATATAGCTGTGCATGAAAAAGGTACACGCTGAAAGTGTGCTCCCTGTCTTGGTAAATGTAGAATTGAATTCGTTGAAAATGTTTACATGCAGTGGGAAAGAGGTCCTCACCCCGTCCATGGACCGTAAATGAAATCCGCGGAAACCTGCTTCATTTATTGGTCAAACTGCTTCACTTATCCGTCCCACTGCTCCGTAGTTGACTCATCCGGCGAGCCCAAATATGAGTGTCCGCCACCAACTAACCAGTCCTTCCAAACATTCTGACTTCAGGGTCCAGTTAAACTTCCCCGTTGAAGGGCAACACGAGCTTCTTCCCATACCATTTCGCCATCGCAAAGTAGTAGAAAAAGTCAATGTACAAAAGAGTCTGAATAAATCCCCCTAGCCAACCCACGACATTAACATATGGTTTATCATCAAAGAAATATCTGTAGATCCAATTCAATATATAAAAGGCTCTGTACATGCCCATAGTGATAACATAATGGGAGGTGATATTTTCCACTTCTCTTTGTTTTTCTAACAGAACAAGTTGAGGAAGAATTGCCACACTTTCAAGCCATATGGAAAAGGTCCACAGGATGTTGTACAGGTTGTACGTCTTGCAGGTTAGAAGGCTCAGTACTGCACGGGTGGGAAGAGAAAATAAAACGAGCATGCGTGTGTGTGGGGGTGAATTGCAAAAAAAAGCTTGCGCGTATGCGAGACATAAAACCGCACACATGGGAAGAACAATGTGTGGTTGAACAAATTTGAGCATCTGCTTTGCCGTCAGCAGAACAGCTTGCTTTGCGTACCTAGACAGGGTGGGATCAAATACTTCTCACTCTTAAAATTGTCCACTTTCCTATTGTACGTTTGCGAGATGGGCAGCTTGAATCGGATTAGATATATCGTGTACGCTATAGTAACTATGAACGTTATTTTCATGACAGTGTTGTAGAAGCTCACGAACACGAAGAACAGGTCGATGTATCTGTAGGAAGGGAAGGCGGCATATACGGTTGTCATTTGGGTGCATCGGGGTAAATGCTTTCTGTGGGGATGCAGAGAACGGGCCCCCACGAATGCAACTTTACAATTGCCACTATACAATTGCGCTGCTCCCAGCTGTAGAAGCCATCGCAGCGACGGAATCGACCCCCGTCTGCCTTACCTGCATAGGAAGACTATCAAGTACAACTCCTGCATGCGACATGATATTCCAATACAATTCTTAGACTTCTTCAACTTCATAATAAGTATATACATACTTACGAGATGTAAAACATCTCCTATCAGCCTGAATATATTCATTTTGTCATTAATTTGTTTTTTTTTTTTAAATGGGTTTTTTAAGGGTTTATTCTTTATGGAGGCAAGTTTGTGCCAACGTTGCTTGTGTTCTATCTTGGCTGCTTTATAGAAAATTTTGACGCTTCATTCAGGAGGTTACGGGGTGCCTAAAAGGAAGCATTATATAAAATTTAACAGGTGTGTACGTATGTTGTATGTATAGTCAGTGTGGATAATCATAAAAGCAAAAGAGGCACAGGGGCAGGGGTGTGGACAATATCGTTCCGGATGGAACAGATTCCTTGTGTATGCTCCGTGCCGACACCCGTTCTGTGCCCACATGTGCGTGGAACTTGCACGTACTTTAAGTTGTAATCACTGAATGTGTACTGCCAGCGGGGTAAGAAGCCCGATATTTGCTCAATTGGTAAGATTTATTTTGTATTTATAGGGGCAAAAAAAAAAAAAAAAAAGGGGAAAAAAGAAAATCGTCGTTTGCGCATATATTCTCATATATACACGTGCACTCCTCTGGGATGCTAGAACTTGTATGAATATAGCCTCTTCGCCTGCACAAGCATGTTTACACGAGCGTGTTTCTTCCTCAAGCGTGCCTTTTCATATTCACCACAGTGCGCAGCTTGATAAATACAATTCATTACACAGTTAAGTGTACAGGATGCTGTAGCATGACAAAGTGTGTTGTGCGTTATGCACGTATACATAAATTAAATCATTCCTTTTCGGTCGATGCGAAAAAAGGTTGCTACTACTATAATGTGGGGGGATTAGTCGCATAGGCAAATGTGTTATGCGACATGTACACTTAACATATATATATGTTAGCGTACAGTGATACGTTACAAGTATATATATATATATATATATACGTACCCTCGTATGGTTATCTTTTTTTTTTTCATAAATGCGTCATGCATACATATTTGGCAATTTAGTTTCGATAGCTGGCGCAAGTGCGGCGGCGAGGGTGCGACCAACAAAGCGTGAATACAAAACTGGTAAACTGAAATATCTGACTTTATGCAAAAGGATCACGCTGACGTTATGCGCGGTAAAAATATATATATATGAAAATTGTAAAAGAAAATTATGTACGAAAAGTTATATACCCAAATTACCAACTCAAGAGAAAGGAACCTTATACAAACGTAAAATTTAAAAAATGCAGTTTGTTGAGTGCAGCAGGAAACTTTGGGTTAATTCTCATACAAAGTGGAAAAAAAAAAAAAAAAAAA
>NW_012192650.1:87699-90936 GCF_000956335.1 Plasmodium fragile | reverse complement strand
AAAAAAAAAAAAAAAAAAGAAAAAAAACGACGGTGTAACGCACGAAATGTAAGAAAAAAATGCAGGCTTATTTTATTTTATTTTTTTCTACCAAGTGAGAAAGAATATCATCATAATTCATTAAAAAAAAAATGCATTTGTTTTTCCGTAAAGGAGGGAGAAAAGAAAAGAAGTTTTTTCTCACTATGTATTCCCTATAGGCATAACTACCGGGCAACGTTGTAAGAGCCTGCATATGGATTTCCGCACTCTCCACCCCTCTTTATATTCATAACTCGGGAGAAGCGTACGCGTGAAGAGAGTAGGCCGCCTATTTCCCCATCAGAGAAGCATACACATAAGCATTTAAGCACGTACGTATGTTTGTGCCCAATCCATATACCCATAAATATTATGAACAAGCAACATGAACTGGTTTTGGAAAAAAGCTCCCGAGGACAAGAAAGTGAAGTCGGCGTACGATGATTATGTTGCTCCCCCGCCCTTTGGAAATTACCTTGCTTCTGCGCCTGAAAAACCCACGTCGTTAAAAAGTGAAAAGCCGGCTGTAACCGAATTCAAGGGGTTTAGCCCTCCCCCAAAATTTGAATTTAAGGAAGATACATCCGCTAGTGATAAATATGATGAGGATTTTTCAAAATATACAAAAAGTAATTTTATCGATTCTTCTCTTTATGATGATAAACAAAATTTATTTGATTTTAATTTGAGTCATAGGACAAGGGCATGTTTGGAGAGCGTAAAAATGGGGGTCAAGATGGGCACGATGGTTGGAGGAATATTCGGAAGCTTAACAGGTTTATATGCCTCCTTTGCACACAAAAATCTTTTTATTTTCCCCGTTTCAGTCGTTGGTGGGGCTGTCAGCTTTGGCTTCTTCCTCGGCTGTGGGATGATCGTTCGTTGTTAGGTAGTGTGCGCATAATAATGTGTGTGTGTGAAAAAATGCGCAATTATTTATGTGCGTGTTTGTAGACACCCGAATGAAGCTTCGCCCCTCTTTTCCTTAACACATAAAATGAGGAATGCAAGAAATTGGCGAGACTCCAATAGAGCACGTTGTTGCCAATTGTTCCAATCATAACAACAATTGTACAGAGAATTTTTATCATTATTACCACTCCGCGTACGGGGTAAAATATTCGTTGGTCAGCGGACTATTTTATAATTTTTTAAAGCATGCTGACCAAGCAGCTATTTTTTTTTTTTTTTTTTTTTTTTTTTTTTTTTTTTTTTTTTTTTTTTTTTTTTTTTTTTTTTTTTTTTTTTTTTTTTTTTTTTTTCGGGTTTCCATAGCTGATAGGCGCGTAGACCATTTTGTTATCTTCTACTTTGTATGACAAAGTGGACCATCAGTAGCCACGCGAAATAAAGGTACATCACGTGTAACATGTATAGAGTAGTCCATTGAGTGATATTCTTCAATTTTTATTTTCACAAAAAAGGTTCTATGCACGACTGCTGGCAAAATGTGCAGCCCAATTTTTACCATTAACACATATGCGCTTATCGTGCGGCTCAGCGGGAGTCGCAAAATGGTGGAAAATTCTCATCATTATACGATTCACTTCTTGCCACAGTGGTACACCCCGCTCTCGTAAATCGATCTATTTAAAAGCCTGTGGTTGTTGCGAAGGCAGTTAAGAAATGCGCGCAAACACTTCACATATTAACTTTGCAAATGATTGGAAATGTTTCTCGTCTCAGCTGCTGCCCAACCATCCTGCACAGGGCATGTAAATTTGAGCAGTGTGGGAACAAAAATGAAAGTGCTACACTACCAGTTCCATGAAACTGGCCAAGTGGAGGGGTAAAAACAGTAAGATGTGCAAATGGGGATTGTCAATAAAAGGGTATACGAACAAGTGCGCCTACTAATTAAAAAAAAAATGTTAAAAAAACTTGCGGTTGCGTAGCTCCTTTTGCGTGTGCGCGCATTAGGGGGGGGGGGAGGGGGTAAATGTCCTGCCGTTCATTTCACCGCCACCCACGCACAGGAAAAAAGAAGCAAAAAAAGGTTTACACGTTGCTATAAGAATAATTGGAAGGAAACATTTTAACAAGTCAAACATGATAGAAAAACCCGCAATAGGTGCAGATCCGCGCGGATAGGACTTTTTATACAATCTCGCTGTGAACGTGTTCGTCAAATAATTTGGAAAAAAAAAAAAAAAAAAAAAAAAAATGACAAAATAAATTGAGAAAAAGGGCAATGCAACCACTACGTGGAGATGAGGCGTTAATAAAAAAAATTATTATTTTGCAAATATGCCACTTATTTGTAAAGGGAAGAGAATTAGCAATGTTTGCCCAGCCCAGGGCTTTCAAACCGTAACTCACGCTGGTGATTTATACGTATATAAATGTTTTGTGTATATTATAATATATATATGTATATATATTTGTTATGTAGCCCTAATAGGCTTTACAAGTCCACGCCTGGTGCATTGCCTATGAACAGTCATACATGTACATATGCACGGAGTGACCTTTTGTGTGTTCTCATGTGCCACGGCTCATCTGTATCCCCTACTGCATCCCTTCTGTTTCATATGCCACCTAGCGCGTGCTTTCATTCACCGGTAAAAAAATAAATGCGCCCTCCCTGCCTGCAGTGCATCCTGCGTATATTTTTACGCCCCTATTTTATGCAGGTATAGATAAATCTTTTTATGGTACCATTTTTTTGCGTATATTATTATTATGAAGCCCCAAAAGAAGGGGAGATATATAAATTACAATGCCGTGTATTTTTGTTACGGATTAACGTAGATTTTCTTTTTTCTTTTAAACCATGCTGTGAAAACGTCGAGGGTTTAATATGCATATGGAATGATTCCTATTTTGACCAAATTAATTTTTTTTTTTTTCCCCATTTTCCCTCTTCTTGTGGCCCTTTTGCCGATGGTTTTAAAACTGTTCCATGCCCCTTGTATGATTTTACAAGCAAAAGGGACACACCTTTCCTATGCCCCTTTAAAAGGAACAAAATGGCCCAACGCTTTACTTAACATTTGCAACTTTTATGTAAACATATAAAAGTAGCTGTCGTTGATTTTGGTCACATATTCGTAAGAACAAATTTCAGAAGACGCATACATGTGCCTTTTTTTTTTTTTTTTTTTTTTTTTTTCGGGTTTTCTTTGGTTGGAGGGGGGGACCCCTTTTTTTTTTTTTTTTTTTTTTTTTTTTTTTTATTTTTTTTTGGCTGTTTGATATGCCCATGCTTGTGCATAT